>NC_085023.1:12273328-12375084 GCF_963692335.1 Osmerus eperlanus
GTCATATTTTTCCCTTTAAGATCTTTTTTGCGTACTCTCTTTTCCCCCATTCACACTTATTGTCACACCCACATGTATTAGTGCCAACAGATGAACAGATTCATGTATATAGACCATTACAAAGAGTAGTGTTAAATGTTCTAATGAAGTCAGTGAGTGGATGGGGGTCAGTTTAGTTTTTTTGCTGAAGGGGTAGAGGAGAGCCGAAGCACGGATCAGTTGCTCATCCTCTCACTAAGTGTGACTGGAGAGACACCGCAACCCTATGAGAGCAGGTCATTAAGCTAGCCGCACAGGCCCCTGGGGCAACACAGGCACCAGGCAGTCTGTGTGTGTGTGTGTCGGTGTGTGTGAAAGCATTTTGAGAAAGGCTTGTGTGTTTGTGTGTGTGTGTGTTTGTGTGTGTGGGAGATAGAGAGACAGTGATTTGGGCGTTTGAGTGTTTGGGTTGGGGGCCTGTTTGTTTTTGTGTGCATTGCTGTGTAATTGGGAGGGACCAAGCAATAGGGCCATGCAGATTTACGTAACTGTTGAAACATCCAACATGTCCGACCTGCTCTTTGTTTGTGTTTGTATTCATTTGTGGTCTTCATTATGTTTGCAGCAAGTTGAACTCGTGTTTTTCTCATGTGTGCATCCTACGAGTTTCTAATGTTTTCATTTAGAGACCTTTACTTTACCTTTACTGTGTGTGTGTGTGTGTGTGTGTGTGTGTGTGTGTGTGTGTGTGTGTGTGCATGTGTGTGTGTGTGTGTGTGTGTGTGTGTGTGTGTGTGTGTGTGTGTGTGTGTGCGTGCGTGTGTGCGTGTGTGTGTGTGTGCATTCACACTTTCAACAGTAATCCATTAAGCCCTTTCCCCAAGATGAATCCAATTTTATTTTGATAATTTCCATTCATATTTTTGATAACGGGCCAAAAATAATTACAACAACAGAAACAGATGTTTTCTCCACATTCCAAAATGATTTCTCATTCTGAATGATTGTGTCCCTAAGCATCTGTGTCTTAGGTGTGCATTAGTAACAAAGCATCTGCATGACTTATTACATAGTCCTCAACTCGCAATAACCCCCTATTTAATGACATAACATAGATCATTAACATATGTATGAAACACTACTTGAGCATTCAGGGCAGAGATTCAAGGATAATAGCAAATTAACAGAGAAAAATCTGCTCCTTTACAGGGTGACACTTAGATTAATGTCCCCCTGCTGGTGCACCAAGGACAACAAAGTTCCTTAGGAAGAGTACCATACTGTATATGTTATAAGTTCCAGTGGGTTCCTCGGGTTTGTAAAGGGTTCTAAACAGTTGAGTGTTTTCAGAGGAGCCGCACCACAACTCTTACTGTTGTGGGCAAAAGCTGTCGACTTGACACTACATTTCTCCTCTTGCTTTAACTGCAAGAGAACCATTAGCTTTCCCTGCTTTCCCTCCACACTGACCGTGCAAACTGCTGTCTGTCTGTGTATTGTGCAGTCCCTACTGTGTTATGAACAGCACTGACCATAGGACAGTGCACTGGAAGAGGTTGGAGTTTGAGGCATCATGGGGGACAGCAGACCCCCTAGCCAGAGAGATGATTCCATCTGTCTAGGAGGAGTAAACGTCTCACAGCTGGCTATGCAGTATGGGGGGAGGAAACCAGGACCCCCATCCATCCACACACACACAGAGGCACACACACACTCTTCACGAATCAAATGCAGACAGCAGGAAGCCTGTACTCGACCCACCACGGGACAGGGCAGGCCAGGAGGCACCCATGATGCAGAGGGAAGAGGACACAAGGGGAAGCAGGGTGCAGGGTTTGGGGGGTGGGGGAGTGTTACTGACAGGAGCTACCGTTTGGCTGGACAAAGTCCACCTGTTAGCTTATTCTACTCGAGTGAATCCTGCAGTTCCTACGTGCATCCACAAAGCCCTTAAACATCTCAAAAATCCCACTTACTAAATGTACTGCCCTGGTAAGTTAATCCTTCTAACTAATTAGAAACCCTAGACAGGAGTGCTGCATGCTAACTTGAGTCCTAAGTTCTTCTTGGTCATGGTCGTCTAGATACAGCTGAACTCTTTTATTCCTCCTCATTGCTGTTAGTTGAGGTTCACATCTGTGTTGAGTTTAAACAGATGGTCGCCAGAAAGCTTCCACAATTCACACAGCTTTCTGCCAACTTAGTGTTCAACGTTAATGATAATCTCAGCATCGGCCCTCATGATAGATAGTGTTTGGTCTCGAATGACACAGTTCCTGTTGGGGTAGAGTGACAGGTTTTGTCCCATAGCTAGTCGTCCGTTAGTTGTGTCTACAACCTGACGCTCTAATGGCACATGTTTCCATCACTCGATACCAAAGTGACTACCGTGACATCATCATTGCTGCTTGGTGCTGCGTTAGAAGAAACCTAGTGCAAGCTACACGCACTAACATCTCTTCAGTCCCTGACCACACATTTAACGAAATACTTTTTTTTTTATGACAGATACCAAAGACTGACAGAGATTTCTGAGTCCAAATTCACACAGACACACAGCCTTCATCCGCTGTCCTCTGTCAAAATGCAGGATATGAATCGGGGCTTTTCAAGTGGCATGGTCCCCCATAAATTGAGATCTCTGAGTTCTTTCTTCCGTTCTAAGCTTCCAGGCCAAACATTCTCGGTTGGGTCCCTGTTTTTGACCCTCTCCTCTTAAGTCACTCCTTCCACCCACACCATAAATTCTGCTCCAGGGGTTAACCACACTGAACCTAAGGGAAAGGGGGCCTTATATGGAAACGGCATGGGGTCAGAGGATCTTTTGGTTGGCTAGTGTAGACGTTTGAAAGAATAGATTTGGTTCTGAATCCAAGTAGGGATCTTCCTCCAGGGTTTATGTCTCCATATAGGCTTTCTCCAACAGTCTTGGGGTGTTTGTCTCACTTTCTTTTTTGCTCTCAGTCCCTCTCTGACTGGTTCCAATCCATCACTTGAAAATGGGCTTTTCTGGAAGTAGCTGACGTTCGGATGATAAGCATGCTGATAGAGACCTGTCACTCAAGCAAGTGGAAAGGACACAGCTAACCATATATTCAGCAAAACTGGGAAAGTATGGTATCAAAGCAACTTTGTGTTTTCCATTCCTGAAAGCGGGGTCTAGAAGAAAATAAGTGAAGTAAAGGAATTTGTTCAATCTCCCCCCGAGGTTACTGTTATTTTGTATGTGTATGTGTGTGTATGTGTGTGTGTGTATGTGTGTTGACAGACCACATGAGGTTATTGTATCTGTCAGCACCTTTGTGTGGCTACACATATGGCCTGGATTGTATGCAAGTTTTTTCCTCCCAAATGTACTCACAACTCAATGATTAATCCTACATTTTAAAGTTTAAAACACACAGTACGTAGGATTACATTTAGCAAAATATCAAAAATGTCCACTAATTCAGTGAGATTCCAATCTGAGAATGGATGTTTTGTTTCAGGACAACTAGAAATAAATAAAAACTGATTTGTTGACATTGTACAACTTACATTCAGACCATGCATGTATGCTAAATGCATAAATGTAAATGTGTGCGTGTGCGTGTGTGTGTGTATGACAGATGTACTGCGGGTGATTCTTGCAGTCACCCTGGGTGTTTTTCTCTGCTCTTGTTTGGGGCTTTAGAACTGTGATTAAGACAAAATATTGTGTCTTTGCTGCTTCACATTACTCACTAATGTGGCACGAAAGCAAGTTGAACTCTGAAGAATCATTTTGCCTTGGGCGGTGTGAACCAAAACAAACCTGCATATTCCCTCGTGTTTTTCCCATGTGTGCATCCTACGAGTTTCTAATGTTTTCATTTAGAGACCTTTACTGTGTGTGTACATGTGTGTGTGTGTGTGTGTGTGTGTGTGTGTGTGTGTGTGTGTGTGTGTGTGTGTGTGTGTGTGTGTGTGTGTGTGTGTGTGTGTGTGTGTGTGTGTGTGTGTGTGTGTGTGTGTGTGTGTGTGCGTGTGTATATGTGTGTATGTTTGTTTCTGTGATCTCAGGAAGAAGTACAGGGGCTGTGGGTCCAGCGTGTTAGATCCCTCTGTGGCGTCTGTTTCCCTGTGTTACTAAACAAACAGGATAATGGCTCACTTACCTCAGTGATGACTGTTTTTTTTCAGACCTGAGATAGTCTCAGCTATTTGATGGATATACAAATGACTCCAGTTATATTGTGCTCCTCTGACAAACATTTCTTATGAGGGAACTGTAAAATAACTTAATTTTATTCAATATGCTTAAAATGTCGGACTATTTTTAGGCTGAACATTCAAGAAGTAGGTAGATTTCAATGGGTATTACAATCGATAATGCCACTCTTAATATTCAGGCTAATGTGAACATGAAGGTACTGCTGGCAATGACAGAAGTTTGGCTGTATTCCTCAGTTTTTTTTACGGTTATGTCTGTTGATCGAACTTGCCTTTTGCCAAAAAAAATTTTTTTGCCAATTTTTATTGACACAATTAATTTGAGTCGGAGTAATGCCAACAGTTGACAGTACTGTCCGTTTTCTTTTTCCAATACGGGACGCATTATTTACTATCAATTATTTATCCCCCTTCCCCTCCCCTTCAAAGAGCTTGTGCTTTTTGCCAGGTCATCACTGTAAATAAGAATTTGTTCTTTATGATGCTGCCTGCTTACATAAACGTTAAAAATCTAGAATTAATTGGGAAATCTCTCCCACTGTCTTCCCGAAATGTGTGCTCCAGAGAGCAGAGGAGCTGATGGAGTTGGCGCCAGACAGGCAGAAGTCAAAGGTTAAGGACTGCACAGGTAGACCCTGAAATACAATATATAGCCTCTACTGGGAGAACGAAACGTAAGTCACCACTCTATAAGCCCATAGACATAGAAACCAATTTGACATGAACGGTCGTCCGGGCCTTTAGATAACTTCACACAAAAAGCTTAATAACGCATACTGTTGATATTACTGTATTTATTGACACATGGTACCCTAAAATATAGGATAGTTGAAGTTAGCTGCGCTTGTCAGGGTGAGAAATCAATAAACGTCTTAATGAGGAGATGATGTTGGTGAAACCCCTTAAGGACAACCCTGCCGCTATAGGATATGGCTGCTCGATAATGGAGTTTGAAGAGATGCTGCTACCAGTTTTAAACAGGGTCAGAGTAGCCTAAATCTTCTCTCATTCACAGACATCCTAAATAACCAAACAGTAGCGTTACACAAATCAATCACAGCAGGCTGTCAATAAATGCAACTGTCCTATTTTTTTTGTGAGTTGGTTGGCTCGTCAAAGTGCAGAATCTTAAACGCAGAATAGGAAGACCGAGATGTTCTGCGGTTTGGGCGACTTTATCACTATAACTTCACAAACAGAGGGTTAGAGCTATGTATTGCACAAGTATTACTTTATTTGAATCATTAAGGCTTACTGCGGGAATAGGAAAGTTTGTTATTAGTCAAAATTGTGGCGAGGTAGCCTACTTTAAGGTGTGAACCGTCTGCATTAAACTTTAATTTCGGTCAATTGGCCAGCGAGAATCGGCATATCAAATATTAATACCTTAATGCTCTCGGCTAAATAATTACGTCCCCAAAGGTTTCTTGAGGAGAGATAATCAATGACCCAGATGGTATAATTTTTCATTTAATTTTTTTGGAGTTTGCCTGTTGAAATTCATATGGTAAACATTAATTTTGTAGGCAAACCTTTTTAATAGCCTGTTGCAAATTGTACACCCACAGTATGATCATTCAAAGCATAGGCTAATTGGATTATAAATTCCATTTCTCTCTGGAATAGTATACAACAGCCTGTAGCCTACAATAAGACAAATACAAACTCATTGATCAAAAAGAAAATCCATTAAAAACTGTCGCCACCTAAAGTGACAAAAGTCCAGAATTATACTGGGTTTAATGCCATTTGTTAATATTTGCTATCCGAATTAAATGAAGTTCTTTAAGTGGATTTTGGCATAGCAAATGAAGACTAATTGCGTATAAATTGCCTATCAATGGAAAAGGCCATTTAAAAAGCTGGAATCATTGACACAAAATATGAATCGGCTACATTAAGCGTCTGGTTAGGATATTGGTTTTAGAGTTTAGTCTGTTGGTAAAGACAATCAATCTCGCTTTTTGCACTATAGGTCTAATCTTTATTGACCTTATTATGATTAATAATTTAAAGTAGCATAGCTATTATCCAAAATACGGTGGTGAATATAGCAACGTATAAGCCCAAGACCAAAACTTATAACAACAAATACATTTGCGCTATGGGCTATTGGCTATGGTTTTCTTTTGTCAGAGCGAATTCCTTGTTCCATGCGAAACCCCTCACCATTGCGAACGTAACAGTCTTTCCCTCAAGCAATTGTGCAAATATCGAATCCTTCAGAATCCCATTATAGAACAGGTTTTTTTTGCTTTAAACTCAGAATTGAACCATTGAAAATGCTGTAGCCTAATTGTTGTTACAGGATGGCACACTTGACTGACACAAGCTTTCAATTATGACACTTTCGAACAAATCCTGAACGCGTCCACAGCGTAATTAAAAAAAATACAACACCCCCTCCGAGTGCGGTGTGAGACGTCAGGAGCAAACCCAAGCTTTTACTTAAAGTGGCATGGGTTTGCGGTGAAGTGTTTAGCCAATTGAGTCTCGAGGCCTTAAAATTGGAGCTTAATCTCGCGCTGCCTATTTGGCACTTTGATTGATGTCTACGCGCACCAGCCGGCGAGGGCTAGCTATCTGCTCTCCCAGCCAAAAAGGGTAGAAGAAAAAACTCACTCACAGCAGCACTCAATTCACATACGCTCGTTCTCTCACACGCACAAACACACATACTGTACACTCGCACACATGCACCCACACTGATTAGATAACGACTGGAGAGCAAACAGACGAGGTTTTAAAGCTCAACAATAAGGCGCGGCGTGGAGCACCTCTGAACCTCGCAGGGGGCTCGCGGAGGCCATGGATCATATAGGAGCGCACCTCCAGCACACGCACGTGGAACCCATCAGCTTCGGGATCGACCAAATCCTCAACAATGTGGACCAGAGCTGCATGCTCGGGGCGAGAATGCCCGAGCTGGACTACGGACACAGCTGCATTGGTAGCACTGGCTACAACAACATGACCAGCAATTTTGCATGCAATAACTCCGGATATAATGGCAATGCGTGTGGGGTGACATCTATTAGCGGCTCCTATAACATGAACATGGGAATGAACGTAAATGGTAATAACGTCAACGCGGCTGGAGTCATCCGTGTGCCAGCGCACCGGCCGTTGGGAAACGGCCTCTCGTCCATCCCAAGTGGCATGCCCACGGTATCAGGCGCCATGAACAACCTGACAGGACTGACGTTCCCATGGATGGAGAGCAACAGAAGATACACCAAAGACAGGTTCACAGGTTCGTGCATGTATCTGCATGATTGTCGTGATTGTTGGACATGGGAAAATGGGATTCAGATTGTTATTTGGACGTGGCCCATAGAAGAAAGAAAGGGAATAATTGTGTAGCCTATCATAAAGTCTTCAACGGTCTATCATTATTTCCATAGCTATACATTACAGAGAAGGGTTTAAACGTAGCCTAACTGCAGGAAGACGTTTGAAATTGTATTATAAGTTGATCGTCAAGGACTTTAGCCTTCATCCTGAACATTAAGGAAATATGCCACGTCTCATTTGTGAAATGTAGGCCTATTTAAATTGTATCACACATGGCCACAATGTTAAGTTATACTACTTTATAGCCTTTTGTTCTAATAGGTCTAAATATTGTTTCTGCATGACTGCATTGCGTATAAGCAAATTCCATTATTTCTATGAGATAGTTTCCATGAATACCGTTTCTTTCGCATTGCTGTCATAGGGAAACTTCCCTTTCTGCCTTTTCATTATTTGAACTTGCTGCGCTGCTGATCTATCGTTGATTTGTGCCGCTTGCTTTTGCCCGTGTCGATTCTTCCCTTTTTAGTGGCGCTTTCACCCCTCACTGTAACACGCCGTGTAGGTCACCCTTACCAGAACCGGACACCCCCGAAGAAAAAAAAGCCACGGACATCGTTTACACGTCTGCAGATCTGCGAGCTGGAGAAGCGCTTTCATCGACAGAAATACCTGGCGTCCGCAGAACGGGCGGCTCTTGCCAAGTCCCTCAAGATGACAGACGCTCAAGTCAAAACATGGTTCCAGAACAGAAGAACGAAATGGAGGTTAAAAAAAACAGATGATTTGCAAACATTTTAGTAGAAACATTCTCAAGTACAGAATTGTACATGTATTGAAGCCAACGTATGCATTATTAATGTGTTCACTAGGCTCATAGCTTTGTGATTTACAGAACTTAAAGTTTGTAACAAAACGAACGTTATGGCCTAAGTTTGTTTTCTGAAATTATGTTATTAATCAAGTCAAGATTATCATCAGTGGTTTTCAACTAAATTACTATATTTAGACACCCTGAGCATTTCTTTGTGAAAACTAGGCTGTCTTTAACGAAACCTTGGCCTTCAATATCTTCTTAGAAGCCTGATGAAATCCCTGTCAAATTCGATGGAATGTTGTGGCAGTCAAAATGCTGAAAGGTTTTTGCGCATGATAAAAGTTTCGTCGAGGCTATTGCCTACTTGAATTTTTTACTTAGAAATCGGCTTAATATAAGATAGCCTACACGTTGAGTCAAACCTATGGATGTTACCTTGAATAACCAATACACCGATCCAAAGAACCATCTTCATCAAAACAAACTTTCATTTTCCAAAGAATGACAGAGCGAAAATGTGTTCTTTAAATTAAATCATCTTTAATTTTTGTTGAGCCTCTAGTCCTGAAAAACCTTTAAATGTAACAGTGTACGTTTATGATAGCCTAAACGGACATAGCCTATTGATTAGTAGGCCTATAATACCTACTTTACAGGGTAGGCTAGGCCAAGTTTGATAGCATAGCCTAAGCCTACATGATACATTAGGCTAGGCCTATGGCAATTTGATAGCAAACATATAGGGCACATCTTTCCCAGCTCAAAGTTACGAAGTACAATAAATGTAGCCCACGGTAAATATAATATCATTTGTCACTGGTTTTAATAATCAATTGATGCTGGGGAACAACAAGATTCGGAATTTGTGCATGAATGCTCCATCCCATAGGCCTACTTTTATTTAGCATAGGCTATACCCTTTTATAGCCCTCGTGCGTGGTCACTGTTTTCATGAATGACATTCGAGAATTATTTCGCACAGAAATTAATGTAGGCTATGTGAATTAACAATGACTTGTGCATGACGCAATGCTGGGTTGAATTTCCAACTGACGCCTCTTTGTCTCTGTGGTGTCTCCGGTGTTCCAGGAGGCAGACAGCAGAGGAGAGGGAAGCGGAGAGACAACAGGCTAACCGGATTCTCATGCAACTACAACAGGAGGCCTTTCAGAAAACTATAAACCAGCCAGTGAACCCAGACCCTCTCTGTCTCCACAACAGCTCACTTTTTGCGCTTCAGAATCTCCAGCCGTGGACTGAGAACACTGCAAAAATGAGTAGTGTTTCTACCTGCGAGTAGGGGGGAAAACGACTTCCTTTATTATTGAAGTCATCGATAAATGTAAAATAATTCAGGACCACAGACACTGAAAAAGTATAGGCCTTTTGTGACTGACAAAGACCAGCATGACGGGAGTTATATACATTGCCACATAAATTGTCTCGATAAAACACTCATGTCAGTGACCGTTTCTTCTTTGTAACGAGTCATTTTTTAAACAAACATCCTATATGATCGAGTATTCATTTGTCAGTGCAGTTTCTTTCTCTTTTTTTTTGTTGCTTTTTTTTGCTTCAAACCATTGGCTATCACCAATTTTGTAATCATTTGATTTTTTTGTTGTTTTCATTGGTCTTGAAAAGAGCACTGAGCACTTCAGTTAGCACCTTTGAAGCAACATTCTGCTTGTTATTCATTATAGGCTAATGATTACAGTTTTTTGGGAGATGCTTGGAGACATCAGTTACAGTTTTACGTTATTTTACATTTACATCAATGTCTCGGTACATTTTTGGTAAAATATTAGGGTAATATATTAAAATATATATCAAATGTAGCCTATATGCATTTTACTGACCGGACACATTCTAATAGAGCCAGAATATTTTTATTATGGATTTGGAGATGGTGAGTGAACGCACATTGGTGAATAATGTGTTAATACATGATAGTATACGAGACACAATTGGTTATTGATATCTCTGAAGATCTTTTTATTAATTGTTTTACAAACTGTAAGTGTCCATTGCTTGACAAAATGAAGTGATTAATTACCTGTAGTTTCTTTAAACAAATACCAGCTGAAATAATTATGTTTGTTTCATTAATTTGTAGGCCTACAAAGATTTACCTTAACTTTTTTATTACAGTATCTATGTCCAACCCTTTCATATCCCCTTAAATACCTCTTAACAATCAACTTAAAAAGAGGTGTTCAACATATTGTTTGCAAACGTGGGATACACTGGTGTAGGGCTATATTGTGTTCATGGGGTTCTCCCTTAGAGGAACAGTTACCATCCAAATGCTATCTGCTTAGTATTATTCAGTAGGCCTACTAGACTACCAGAATAATAAGTGTCTTGAGAAATGATGGACATTTGTGGTTGTATGATAAATGAGTCCTTGCTTGAATTATGAAAAGATTCAGTTGAATGTTTGGGTTGTGATAGTTTGAGCTACACGCAATTGTAGTGAGTATGTGTGTAATGCTGATTGCACACAGCTGTACAGTGTGTGTGAGCTAGTCCAGTGCCTCTCTCTCCCCAAAAAGGAATGCAAAGGGTAGAATTTCATCATCCACTCTGAAATTTCAGCACTGTGTCACATTGCTGGCTTTCCCAAATCTCCTGAAATTCCTTTTCAGAGCAGAGAAAAGAGGTCCAAGTGGCTGTAAGTGCAGCAGAGTGGACAAACACACCAACCTTTGCAATGTAAAACTGTGGATTCAACTAGTCCACCTGAAATATGTAATTATCATAGATTTTTTCATTATCAGTATTTACAGTTATTTATAGTGGTAATATTTACAGTTTTCTAAACACATTTTGTTTATTTAAGAATTCCATCAGCACAACAAACAATATCAAGACATGTTTTGTTCAATCAAACAAGTCATGTATTAAGTTTGCGTAATCTACAAAATGTTTAGGCCTTTGTGTTTCATTGCAAAATGCATTACCTATTATATAGAATTTCCACATAGAAAGCATTTTAGTCTACAATGAAATTCAGTTTGACCTTTAAACAAATGTTTCTCAAATAAAGCTATCCATTAGAGAACTTGTAGCTACAGTTTGTATGCATCTGTTTGAGTTTTGCAATTTGGCTATGTTTTATTTCTATTATACAGAAAACAATAAATACTGGCTTACTGGTCAACTATATGGAAAGGTTCCAAAAACTATTTTATTGGGAATGATGTGCTCATTGTGAGAAGAAAGTTATGGGATAGATACTAATGAATAGTTATTATGAACAGTCATTACAACAAATGTATTCTTGCACTATACCCTTTACTCATGCATTTATTCAACAAAGAAACCGAGTTTGAGCATCATTAATTGAAAGCATCAATTAAATTTCATCCTGATTTACAATATATCAAATTGTATGATGCAATTTTAAAAAAAAATCCTCAAGCTTAATTCTTTACTTTTCATTTGGGATTGTTATTTGTTTTAAGGTATTGAGTCAGTAGTACACCAACCATTAAAATGTTGTCTGTTATTGTATAATGAAGTCAATGGTTTAACATTTCCATATAGTTTATTGCAAAAGTATTGTTTGTATCCTATTTATACATATATGGAAGTGTGGGCCTGTGTGTGCAAATTTGTATTAAACAATTCCTGATTTGTAGGAGTGTTTCCTCTGAGCAGTTTAATAATTTAGCTGTAAAATGTTGCTTCTTACCTAGAGACATATTAATTCCATGATCTGATGAACACACATTTGTATTTAGTGGTGAAATATTAATGGATAAAAATATTAAAATTTTGTCTTTTTGAAGATAACATTTTGAGTTAAACACAACTTTTTGAAAAACTTCTAACTTGTGCTATAGCCATCCCTGGTGGCCTTTGTGAGTATTACGACTTCTGTTTTTTGTCGCAGGGTCTGACGCTCGTTGCGTCATCATTGTTTGCCAAAACACAAGAACATTGTGTAACTGACTGTCTGAACACCTTTTTAACTAGAAGCATAGTGTACAAGATAGATATTGTACCTCAATAAATTGTGCACAACATGTCTCTTCTACGCGTGTGTGCTTCTAAAACAAAACATATTTTGACAAAGGGATTACTCGTGGAGTCGTCTGTTACAGGTAAGCTATAGAAATAAGTTAATGCTACTCTCTGACTCATGACACAAAACAGTACTGTACTGTATAACCCCATACGAGTCGTTAGCTGCCTACATCATATTGTCTTGATACGTACTCTAACTACGTTGGTTTTATCATTCTCTTATCAACGCCAACATTTTTCACTGTCAATCACGGTTTATTAATTCTGATGATGGTTTTTATGATGTGGATAGAATGTTAATAATGCTGCTTTGTAAAAGGATGCTCGCGGACAGTCAGTGGAGCAGCCAAGGACAAAGAACCGCTGCGGAAAGCCAAAACTCCGCAGGGTCGCTTCGACTTAAATGAAGAGAAAAGCAAGGATGTCCTCGAAAGTACGAATTTAGACGATTGATCAGGCCACAGAATGATGCCATAATCCAAGTAGTAGCTTATTCAATAAGAAGTCTGTGAAGTTGAACATGAAAAAGCTAGATGAAGTAAATAGGAACAGAATTAATGGTCTATCTTATAATGATTACCAATAGTTCACTAACCATATTTATATATAACATTTTTAACAACGTAAACAAATTGTTGCATCCATTTGGATCTTTCCAGAGTTCCAAGATGATGTCCACCCTGACACTAAGGAGAAAGGGGGCCCCAGAGGCCCTGAGCCCACACGGTATGGAGACTGGGAGAGGAGGGGACGCTGCATCGACTTCTAGTAGCACGCAGCGTGAAGAAGAATTGGTGCACCTAACCCAGTGAAACTGTAAAGCAACATATTATTTCCTCGTGAAAGAAACTCATGAGTACCTTCATGTGCACTGTGCATGCAGCACAGTCACCACTGCTTCCATTCATGATTGTGATGTTGCAATAGGCCTACTGTTATTTGCACAGTTTAAATGACACTTCTGTCTTGCAATGTTATTCCTTCTTGTACAAAGATCTGAGTGTGATGATCAATAAATCGTCTGGACAATACATTTCAGTGTAGGCTTTTAATTTCAAGAGAACCAATAATGCAAGACGTTCCATGCAATAGAATATTACTTTTCAGTGTTTTAAAACGTAAATTATAATTTTGAGTCATTTGAAGCACATTTGTTGGATGCAGACATGTTTTAGAACGTGTGGAATGTGGAAATAATGTTACATATCCTTGACTGTAAATATGATAACCAATCTTATCTTTTCAATCTTATATTTTCTTTTCAAATGTCATTAATAGCAAAAGTAATAGTACTACGCACCACATGATAATAGTGACGTTTCAGTGCATCTCGTAGTTTGAGATTGTGAATCCCCTTTTGTCCACGAGGGGAGGCATATCAACCTTTTCCGTTTGTTCCGCCTGTTTACAATTGAACTATTTCCTCCTCGGCTGTATCTCAGGGAGCTGGTACACAATAAAAATGTAGACATTTGCAATGTTGCCCGAAAATCGCGTCTGTTGTACACATCCTGCACAAAAAACTCGAATGCGCTAAATGAGGTAAGCCTATGTAGTATCTTAGGAATCAATGTCTTTTTTTGTTGTCTTTCGCTAGGTTTCCTTATAGGTATTCACTATTGCTTTGGATATTTGAATCGAACCTGAATTGAACGTCAGCATTTTGTATTCATAAAATGTTTATTTGTAAACTGAGCGTTAGACATCTTCTACACCATTTACATATCTGACATATTTGTCATATTTGAGAGGTCACGCAGACTGCATTTTGGGCTCGAGTAACCTACAAATAGTAGCCTATATAATTCAGCTAGATTGTAAAATATAGGCTATAATATGTCTGGTGTAATCTAGGGATATTGTCGATACAATATTGGTTTGCTGGGCTTACATTCCCTTTAACCTACATAAGGCAATATTGTATGGTTCGTAGGACAAAATGAGGATGTTGGTCTAATTATGTCAATAGACGAGTCCAAATAAGTTCAGAAGTTTTCAGCTTTGGTATGGTTAAGGGTCCGTCACGTGCATTTGCCAAAAGCAAAACCTAAGGCTTTATAATAGTCCTAAATAGAGTGACATATTTAGACCCTGAGCAGACACACGAATAGGACAGCATTTGTGTTTTGTTAAGACTGACTGACACCGGTCATTGCTGCAATGAGATGCTGATGTACGGCAAGATCTGAGGACAAGATACTTATTAATTCTAAAGTATCACGCTGTTATTTGCCAATGTTTCAAAAAACATGTTTGCAATGGAGAAGCATTATTGAGGATTTCTACACATCATAAATCATATTATCTCAGTCAAGTCGACTGACTTATGTCACATATAGTCCTGATTTTCAGTAGCTGTGTAAAGTGTAAATAAGGGGAACATTTTAACCCTATTAAGGGAACTAATGGTTGGTTCACATTTGGCTTTGGTCTAATATGAGACAGCAATTAAACCAGCATACTGCTTGTATGAATGGTAACCAGCTATACACAGCAAGGAATTTGTAAGACATACAGGGCCTCTCTGACTAAAAGCAGGGGGGCCCTGTGCTATTCACTAATGCTGTTATCTGCTGTAAACCACTGCCCAACATTCAACTAGTCAGTCTTGTAGACTCATAATGTAGACTCCTTATGTTGCTATATGTGAAAGGCATGACACAGTAGTATCTGTCATGTTAATGTAACATTTACATGTGAAACACTAAGGAATTCACATTGTCATAGGATGCTTTTAAATTAAGTATTTATTTCTTTTACAATTAATTACTTAATTAATTAGTAAAATAAATAGCTATAGTCCAATAAGATTTACGCCTGGCCATTTGTTGTTAATGCTCCAAATAAAACGGCTTTACTGCTAGGTTACTAGAGCAATTGTGTTATTGGACAACATTATAAGTGATTGACTCAGTTGCTCAGTTACTTTCGTTATCTGGCCAATGAGAAGGCGCAAACATATTGTTGCTAGGCTAATAGTATCTACAACAGGAGAGAGTACTTTTGTACCACAGTAGATGTATATGAGTTTGCCTACTTTAGTATAGTCAGTTTTATATAGAATAATAAAAATAAAGAGAATATTTTTCCCCCAGCAAGGCTTCTACTATTATCCTTTGATCTAAAAGGTAACAAAGACAATCTGATCAGACAATCTGAGCCAGACCTATCATTCCAGTCTGTTCTTTGTTCTGTAGCAGCCATGCTTTGATTGACACCTCCCTTGCCGAGAGTTGTCTAATCTAAAGCCAGCCTCTTCAGGCATTTGCCATGGAAACGAGACACACTCAAATCAGTGGGTTTGCAGAAGAGTCCCAGAGTACAACCCTGATGAGAAGGGCGTCTAGCTCTTTGTTTTTAGGTTTTTGCTTGACACTATTCTTTGTGTGTCTCACCGTGGTCTGCATGGGTGTCACACTGTGTCCTAACATAGCTGCTAGTCAAGAATGGACAAAGGGATAGTTTTCCTACCCCTGGTCCAGCAAACATGGGCAAGCCTGGGCATGCAGTCTTAATGAGATCAGTGAGGCAACGTAGGAGGAGCAAAAACATATAATTACACTCACATGCACCCAGTGAGCGCTATTATGGTTATCTGCGCCACAAAAACACCCGGTACTAGCAAAACATTACCTGTGAAGAACAGAATTGGGATCTTTACATGGACTGGTGCAGTTTTTTTGTTTTTGATTTTTTTTTGTTATTTCCGCATGCCATTTCAGAGGTGGTCGTGGATACGAGAGGCATCGTACCGCCCTGCCATGTAAGCATCGCCCTGGGAGTTGACAGGACCATCCCATAATCCTCTCCTCCAATGGACTTCACAGGCTGCAGTAAACGATGGAAGACTCGAATCCCGGAGTTCATTCGCAGTGGAACAGGGCAAACCTCCATCCAGAATTTGGAAAACAGGGACAGAGAAAGGACCCAGGACAAGGAAAGGGGAGGGGCCAGGAAGAGTGTTACTATGGCACCAACGTCCAGATATATGACTGACAGAAGGCAGTATGTTATGAGAAGACCCTTGTCTGCCACAGAACACCAGACCTCCATTCTGAAGAAGTCACAAGAGCACTCCGATAAGGTTAGACAGCATTCAGAAGCACATGGGACCCAATTGAAATACAGTATAACTTAAACAGCCCAATTGCCATTACAGTATCACCAACTGCATGACTTAGTTTTTCCATCCACAGTAGTTTTGTTTTGGATGGCTCTAGACATAACACTACTCATATCTACTGTGTACATTCATGGTTGTGCTGTGAAAATTGATGTCTTTTAAATTACTGCTGAAGATAAAATAAATCTTTTAATCATACCTTTTACCATAGGAAAAACAGTGGCAATGTAGCATCACTGAAGAACACAATGACAATCTTCACCTTCATACAGATAAAGATTTTCACGCTAAACGAGCTGAAGAGGAGATCCCAGGCCTTTCCTTAGACCGTTTTCACATGGATATGTCACCTATCTCGCCCTCTGGAGAAGATCTGTCTACCCCACTGGATGTTGCTGACCAAAGGCGCTGGTATTCCCAAGAGGAGCCTGTCTTTGGCTCTCCTTGCCAGGGAAGCAGGCTCAGTCCACGCAGTCTTTCTAGCCCTCCTTTGGAAGTCTGCCAATTTAGCTCACCCCTCAGCCCCAAATGGAACTCCACTCTTCTGTCTCCTCCATCATGCAGCCCATCCTTTGGCCCCTCTAGGTCCAGACAGACAGAGTTTAGGTTAGGAGGAGGAAGAGAGACACGCCTCAAAGCAGCGTCCTCCTTCGGTTACTCCAAAAGTTGCATCCCCTCTGCCCTCCACAACATGCCCCCTCATCAGGCTAGCTACTGGGCGTGCGCCATCCCCAGGTCCATGCCCCCATCCCCAGACAGAGGCTCCCCAGCCTGGAACCCAGACAAGGAGTACCAGGCCCTCCTTGACTACACCTACCCCCTTCGGCCAGGAAGGGTGGTCAGTAGCTGGGAGACCTCTGAGCTAGAGGGCGTCTCTCTACTCCAGAGAAACCCAGGCCTCCAAGACTCAGGAATAGAACTGGATGGACTCTGTAGCTCCACCAGCCTATCAGCTATAGACTTTCCTTTAAGTGGCACCTTGGGAGTAGGTACTGTGTGGGCCAGGGAGAAAGGAATGCTGGGCACAGATCAGAGGTTGTCCGAGCCCCGTGGACTCTCGCACTCCAAATTCTCAAATGGCATTCTGAGCAGTAGCCCCTACTCCTCTGCAGACGGTTTATCTTTGGAGAGCCTCCACTGCAGTAAAGAAAGGACTGGACTGAACCAAGCAGCTTGTAGCGGGGGTGGCCAATATAGGCAAACAGGTGTATTTTCCACTTCCAGCGGATTCATCCGATCAACCAGTGTCCTACCCCGTCTGAGTGGTCTCAAAGGTGAGGCATGGGATGAGGAGTTTTGGCCTCTGCCAGAGCGTCTGGAGGAGCTCCAGGTTCTTTCACGGCAGGTCAGGGAGGTGACTGCACAGCTCAGCCAGCCTGTCACAGCCAGCTGGGAGTCCCTGGAGAGGGGGACGACGTCGCTCCACTCCTCCACAACGTTGCCTGACAAACAGGAGGATGAGGAACAGGAAAGAAAAGAAGCCAGGGATAACAAAGACATGGATGGCTCTGAAGAACTTCAAAGGAAAGGTATGCCTCTTGAACATAAAATCTCTGATATTTAGTCTCTATTCAGTCCATATTTAAATGCATTGTTTCAGTTAAAACAACATAATACACACTGTTAGCACTGTATGCTTTTTGTACTTAACGTTGATTAAAACATGTTCATATTTGACAGAGGTCCATAGGGATTCTCTGCAAGCTATCCAAGCCACTGCCTCCAGCTTAGACCATCCTGGCAAGGGAGTGAGGGCCAACCTGCGGGAGGTGGAGGCTGTGGTGGAGCAGCTCGTAGGACTGACCCTGCCTGAGCTCCAGTGGAGTCAGGGAGAGAACCAGCAAGCCAATTCCCTCGTGAAGCACATCAAAGTGAGGCCGCAAAGCGTCAGTTTTATACAGTAGTTGACCCTGCCCCCCCCCCCCTTATATTCTACACAGATTAATTGTGAGTCAGTTATGAATACATTCATGAGGTAAGATACATGTTTGTTTTACCCACAAGACTTTCTGCACAAACCTGGAGGATCTCATCCAATGGTTGTATACGGTGGTGGAGAAAATGGAGGTTCTGGCTCCGCCCAGAGTAGACATTGACAGTGTCAAGTCATCACTAGCTGAATATAAGGTCAGAAATTAATCTCAAGCCTTGTGATTAGACAACTAACAATGTTACAACCTCTTCATGTTATAAAATTCCCACCAATTTTCACCTTTCTACACTCAATGAATTTCCTTTGTTTACCTTTTGTAGAGTTTTCAGAGAGATGTGAGTGCTCACCAGTCTCTGACCACATCTGTGCTACAGACTGGAGAGCTTCTCCTCAACTGTATGACCTTCACTTCTCCAGGTTAGCTTTGCAACATCAAAGGCCTTGCTATGTACCGAAGACAGCACATTCCTAACTCAGAATAGGGCCAACAAACACACATGCAACACACGAGGTAACAAAGGAACTAGAGGACTAACTGTATGCATGATATCTCAAGAACTTAAATATTACAGATGGTCAAATCGTAACCACAACAAATCAAGCTGCCAACCAGTTGGTCCAGCATTCTTGGAATTTTTAGGGAGTGGGAGGGTTACTCAGATGACAATGAACCACACAACGGTATTATTCTTGTTTCTATTCCCTTCTTCGCTTTACTTTCCTATTCCTTGGCCAGAGGAAAACATGTCACACTCAGACATCAGAAACTCTTGAAGGAGGCACGAAGTACTGATGGCTTCAAATTACAGTACATGTTTGATTAGGTATGAAAGGCTACATTGACCAAAGGCTAGCATGTCCTGT
Organism: Osmerus eperlanus; assembly: GCF_963692335.1. Taxonomy (NCBI): domain Eukaryota; kingdom Metazoa; phylum Chordata; class Actinopteri; order Osmeriformes; family Osmeridae; genus Osmerus; species Osmerus eperlanus. The sequence goes on from NC_085023.1 coordinate 12,292,562, forward strand.
TAGCTTAGAGGGGCATGTGTATTTATTTTAGGTCTCGAGGACTTCTGGTTAGTTCAACAGCCAGCAACAGTGTAATGTAGGCCTGAACTGGTTGGTCAGTGTAATTCTACACCCAGAATCCTCTCCTCTAACAGAAACAGGAAACTCTGTGTGAGAGGAATGCTGCCATGCATACATAACCAACAACTGTAAAGAGGTTGTGTCGTTTATTCTCAAACTCAACTTGTCACATGCTGTAGGCAAACAACAAGTAACTTAGAAGATACAATCTGTCTACAACTATGTTCCTGTGTTCGATTTATTGAACACAACTCTGCTTCTCTCTCCTGATATATCTCTGTCTGCTGTTTCTATCCCTCCTCTAGTTTTGAAAGACACACTCACTCTTATTGAGAGGCAGTCGAAGGCACTGGAGTCGCACACCGAGCATCTCTTCTCCTCTATCCTCTCAGCTATGGATAGCCTGACCCAGCCCAGCCAGCCTGTCCAGTCCAGCCAGCCTGGGGCTCCACAGCCTAGAGGGTGAGAGGGGGCCAAGGATCTAGGGAGGTGGGATGTCTTGGGGTAAACTTTGTGTGAAAGTTTGAATGATTTGTACTGGTGATGTATGGCTGGACTGTATGTTATAAACACTAAACACATCAGAGCCCCCCCCCAAAACCTACACAGAATATGTGGTAAATGTGGGAATGGTCGTCATCATGGGTAGAAAGAATAAAGATTGTCCTTTCTCCCTTTCAGCAATGACGCTTAATGGAAAGTCGATTTGTGGATCAAGTTTTACAAAGAGAATTTCTTCAACTCTTGAACTCTAGAACTCAGTTCTAAAATGTTTAAGCCGTTGGATTGTTGTCATTGACAGATAAAATGACCACTTGATTGTTTTTTCCGTATGTGCTTTATAAACCTAGCAGAAGTTAAGTATTATATGGTTGCCTTATGAGGTATGGTCAAGCATACTTAGTATTTCAATTGACCTACACAAATAAGGGCCAGATTCATTAATGTAATAAGAGCATTACACATTGTGGTACAGTTTTTTACACATATTTAAACTTTCTAACTCTTTTTGTATTACACTCAATGTCCTTTCTATATTTAAGCCGTCGAGTCATTGTACCCGGGGACTTGACCTGTTGACCATGTTCAAGATTTCTAATGTCTGGTTATTGTACACTTGAATGCCTTCTGGAATTACAGTCCAGATTTCACTTTTGCAGTGAATGTACTTATTAAGTTTTACATTTACTTTATTCATCTAAAGTCACATCCAGTGATTAGACATAAAAACTGTTCATAAATTACTTAAAGTCAACACAAGCAATACAAACACAACATTTCTCATGTGTATGTTTCTCTGTCACTAGTCTTTTCACCAGAATGTTACCTAAGATGCACTAATTTGAAGGCAGCCCTATTGGGATGGGCAGCTTCCCACCAGAGACACAGTTCTGGACAGTTCTAAGAATAGTATGTGCTGAATGTGTTACACTTTTTAAATTAAATAAAAATGTTTTGTTTGTCACACATAAACATTGGTGAAGTTAAAAAAGCAAAACAGTTTGTCGCACTTGTACTCGTTTTAACATTTACACAATACATTTGAAAACTGTTTTAATTGTAAGACCATACTTATGAGCACATTACATTACACAAATGTAGTATCAGTGTGTATCTTAAGTGAAGGGCCTGAAGTTATTATTAAATCCATTACTAATGACCAAAAACTGATTGTGTTGGTTGGCAGTCAATTTGTTTGTTATGTTTACCAGGAGCAGACTAATTTTGTATTATCTGTACTCTACCAAGCTAAAGTTACCTCTGACCTGGTTTGGTCTGAATCAAAGACACTCTGGTCTGAATCGGTTTGTATATAAGAAATGGAAATAAATACATTAAGAATTATGAAATGTAAGTCCCCTGAATTAAATAAGTCATTTGAAAAACATAATTTAGAAACAAAAACCTATTTACTTATTTAACTATACTGACTCATTGATATATTCATTTGTACATGCATTTATATATTTCAGGATTCTCATTTCTTTTAGGATTTATTTCATAGCCATATTTATTTCATAGGCCTACTTATTTAACATTGACTGAAATGACATTAACACTGTCAGGCAAGAGACTGCACCCACAGGGTTTGATGTTGCACTTATGTTTTTACTGCTCTGTACTTGCACTGTAATACATGCTGTACATGTAACTGTGATTGAAACCTTCTTGTAAGACTAGTTGAGGAATTTAAATCATGTAATTGCAGTGTTATTTTTTCTTTCACCATACATTTATCAGCTAGCTACTGTAATCAATAGGGTGTTTTGGTACTGCATTTAAGTGAGATGTTATTGTTGCCCTGTATTATTCTGTTTTGTTCAGCGTGCCAGGTAGCTATGTGGCCAGTAAATACTGACCAGTCCTTGAAACTGACCATTTCAGATTTCAAGTTACCAGGTAGACCTACTATGAATAAGAATAACACTGACAGAACCTAAGCTTTAGCATATCGAGTTGTGAGACAATGGACTACAGTTAAATTAAAATATGTAGTCATATCCATACCACAAGCATACCCTAGGACAGACATTACTAGAGAAAAGGTTCTTGAGTTTTTTGTAAACTGAATCCAGTTGCCTTTATTATGAAAAAAGAACATAGTGTTTTATATGCAATTCTGCACTGAGATATTCCACAGGTAATGGCCAACTTGTAGACAGACCAAAGTTACTGGTACAATAGATTCGCCATATAAATGCAGAATAAATTATTAAAACAAGTTTTCTACATGTTCCACCAAGAAACGCAGACAGATTGTTCCATATCATACAATCTGGTAGTACAATATTTCTTTATTTTTCCGTTTAAATGTTACATGTTGAGCAACAAAATTACAATTTTCTGCAGCCACAAATTTTATGTAGAAATAAAGTAAAGACTACCCGATAATGTACTGAGCACTAAAGATCTAGCAAATCAGATCATATATACACACACATAATGTATATGTACATATATATTCTTCCACTAGATTCTTTTAAATGTAGGACAATGAGACACTGTTGTGCAGTTGGCTGACAAGTTGGCGAGAAATTAACACCTTCGAAAGGGACAGAGGTCTACACATGCCGATACAAACAGCAGAATAATCAATGGGGTAGGAAAAAAGTTGAGAAAAAAAAAGAGCTTAAGATGGGTAAATAAAAACAGAAAACAATAGCCTTTGAACACAGACCAACCCCACAGTAGGAATGCAGTGAGATACACACAGTCACACACACACACGCATTACTCTCATTAACCTGCACAGGGCGAAAGGGCATTTAACTTGAGCAGAGGATCCAGGTTAGGTTGGAGGGACCAGATGACCATTTCCATATCACCAACACTGTTCTACAACTCTTACCAGGAGGAGGGGATATTCAGTTATTTATACGAGGCTACAATACATACATTACAAATTCAGGCAACTTCAATTTTGTTTTCTCTCTTTCTCACACACACACACACATGCTCTCTGTATCAGACTCCCAACTCTTTCTCTCCAGAACTGCTAGGTTCACTGGGACAAGGTGGAGACCAGAGACTGGGGCTTGGGTGGAAGGGGACTGAGAGGCCAAAGAGGGGTGGGTGATGGGGTACAGGAGGTGAGGTCTCTCTCAGCAGCAGCCCCCAGAGGAGGGCTTTACGGGGGTGCTCTGGATCTTGACGTTGGACTTCTCAGAGCCGCCAGTCGTGGCTCCTGGGCCCATCCTCTTCTTGATCTCAGCTGCCATGGTCATGAAGGCCTGCTCCACATTGGTGGCGTTCTTGGCGCTGGTTTCCAAGAACGGGATGCCCAAGGAGTCTGCAAATTCCTGTAGAGAAATAAAGTGGTAGGAGAACCTGTTATGTGAAATGGTAACGGTAGTGCCTGAGGTTCCTTCTCCTTTTGGTTTTCTTCTGGCTGACAAAACTAGACCGAACAGATCCCACATAATGTACTTCCAAGACTTTTTGATTCAGACCAAATTCCCATCACTTTGTCGCAACAGCTTTTATACAGATTCATTAAAAAGTTTAATATCAATACAATTATTAAAACATTTATATATTAAAAAATACGCACACAAAAAAAGTACTTACAGGGTTTTGGCCAAGTACATTCTGAATTTCTGGCTTCGGCCCAGAATTTTTGATAGCAGAAAAACATTATTGTCTGCTCTCATCTGTCCCTTACCTTTGCTGTTGTGTAATCCACCACCTTCTTTGTTGTCAGGTCACACTTGTTCCCGACCAATAGCTTGTTGACGTTTTCACTGGCGTAACGGTCGATTTCCTGTAGCCACTGTTTAACATTATTGAAGGAGTCCTGAAACAAATAATGGATCATCCAGGTAAGCCAAAAGTCAAATGTAAGCCAAATTTACATTTAGTCATTTAGCAGATGCTCTTATCCAGAGCGACACAGTAAGTACAGGGACATTCTCCCCAGGCAAGTAGGGTAAAGTGCCTTGCCCAAGGACACAACATCATTTTGCACGGCCGGGAATCGAACTAGCAACCTTCAGATTACTAGCCCGATTCCCTAACCACTGAGCCACCTGACTCCCTATTATTATTAATTAAATGTAAAAAAAAAAAAAACTAATTTACTCTTATCACTGTCAATGTAGGCATTCCAACAAGTTCATTAAGCATAATTTTCTGTTTATTAAAGATTTAAAATGTAGGTTGCAACTGATTTTATTATGGTCATGTCCTTTAGAATAATCAAGCCTTAAAATTTGCAGATAAAACAGAAGCAAAAAGCCTTTTTACTATGCTGTCCTTACAGAGACTAAGAGGGTAAACATGAGATGTTCCAGTGCAGTAAGACAGGAGGCAGTCTGACCTGATCTGTGACGTCGTAGACAACAATGATGCCATGCGCTCCTCTGTAGTAGCTGGATGTGATTGTGCGAAACCTCTCCTGCCCCGCAGTGTCCCACTGTTAACACACACCAGCCTTTAATATGGGCTCTCCCAACACCCACAAACAAACACCCACAGGGACAGGCAGACCCACTCATCCCCTGTAAAACAGAAACTGTGACATAACTTTCAGTCTGATGAATGGAGTCGGTGACCTTATTTGCAGATGCTTCTGCTGTCAAACAGATGCTCATCACACTGAGGTTTCAAAGAACATTTATTTCATGAATAATAAGTAGTAGTTGATATGGTCAGTCATACTTTCAAAGAAAGGAAGCGGATCTATTGAAATAACCAAGTCATCTGTGAGAGTTAGGCCCTCATTCTCACAAATGAAACAAGTCCAGGACCAGGCAAGTCGATCAAGGCCTTGAGACTTGTAGATCTCTTGTAGATCAAGAAACCTTACCAAGAATATATCAAAGAGACAATCAGTACTTACAATCTGAAGTTTAATAGTCTTTCCGTCTAATTCTATGGTACGAATTTTGAAGTCCACGCCAATAGTGCTAATGTAGCTTTCTGTGTAGGTGTCATCCTGGAAGAAGATGAGGATATATGTCAGCATGAGGGTTATAGTTTTCATAAAACAGGAGGGGATATACCAGAATCATGCTTACCAATTAGACAACAGACATACAAGGGCATTTTGGTGAACCTAAGGAACATCTATGGCTGCATACTGAGAAACATGCTTAACGCTGGCATCTCTAGAAGCTAACATCTGAGCATCTCTAAAAGCTAGCATCTTAACATCTCTAAAAGCTAGCATCTTAACATGTCTAAAGCCCAGCCAGGGGGCAGGATAACTCACAGCGAATCGGAGGAGAAGACATGACTTTCCCACACCAGAGTCACCGATCAGCAGCAGCTTGAATAAATAGTCACTAGTGATTAAGAGGAAAAACATGATTAATAGTTGACAGCATGTGGATATTGTTCACAAGCTTCTTTTCCATAGTTAAGTAAAAAAAATTAAAAAGACATCTTTATGTTTAATTGTTCCCACATATTAGCTCATCACACAGGAGATGTTGATCACCAAGAAGACTGACTGGTAACACAAGTACGGTCGTTTATATTTAAGGAAGTGAAAGATTTAAAATGCAATCTGATTCTACCAGTGTCTCCATAGGAAATGGCTCTGTTCAAAGATACACTTTCAAGTGCAATGAGCACGAGTTCTGGGAGTTCCTCTGTTGCTACTCAATAGGAAATCCATTTAGCAAGAATCACTGTGACACGGTGACTAAGCTGGGCTTTTACAGACAAACAAAACCTGGTCATGCCATTATCTGTCCAAAATGAAGAAAATAGACTTCATTACTTGTCATTGGAAGAGGTCCATTTTGGGCACAAAAATAGTCCTTTAACCAGCAATGTAAAGCTAAATGAAGACTGGGCGTTAGGGTTCAAATGCTGTCCAACTAACGATTGGACAGCATTTGAACAGAATCCAATGATTGGACCCTACTTGTCTGTCTACCTCCCCATGGGCAGTTCATGTGTTTTGGAAGAGTGGCTTATAAGGGAAGGGATGGGATATTTTGGTTTGAATCCTTTCAAACTAAAATTGCTATGTTCGCCTTATCCAACTTAACCTATCCTGCCTTTAACATCCCTACTAGGCTTAAGTGAAAACAAGACGTTACGATATGCTACAACAACCCAGTAGGCCAATTAAGCCTACAACCACTTCACACTAAATTCTTCTATGAGAACCCCTGTGGGTCCTTCTCACTGAATCCCTCGGATTAGATGTCATATTGACCTAATGCATGTTTAATAAGCGGTTACAATAGCTGCTTGAGAAAATGCCAAAAGGTCTCTTTCTTGGCAGGTTAATAGATTCAGGTTTCAGAGTATGGCCAACTTGATCAGCTATCGGACACGCCACGCCACACCCCCCCACCCCCACCCCCCCACCCCCCCCCACCCCCCCCACACACACACACACACACACACACACACACACACACACACACACACACACACACACACACACACACACACACACACACACACACACACACACACACACACACACACACACACACACACACACACACACACACACACACACACACACACACACACACACACACACACACACACACACACACACACACACACACAGGTGAACTACTAAAACAACCAAACACGGTGTGCAAAAGTACAGCAAACAACCCAGTGAGAGCTAAAGGTGTGCTGGGTTGTTAGCTCAACAGTGTTGATGCAATTTAGCCTAGGCCTTGCAAATATAGATCTGCAAGACCTCTTGAGAAATGGCTGACAATTTGCTTGGATTCTTGTGCATTGCCATTGCTGACAGATACAGCAACTCCTTTGATGATCCACAAGGAGCATGTTGTAACAAAGGTATAGAATACTAGTGTAGTTAGTATTCTAATAAAAGTGAGTCTCTGAAAGCCAGTGGAACCAACAAACAGAATGCTGAGGCTAAGAAAACACAACACGGAAAATAATTGCATTGGATAATTAATTATAATATATATATTAATTATAATATAATTGGATTATAAAAGCTGTAGCTGACACAACAGTTTTGTTCAGGCTAGAGACAAATGCTCTTGAACAAGATCTTCAACAATGCAGACATTCTTCAACCACCAATGACCCATTAAAAATAGGCCAAACATTGAAGACTTATAAGCAACCATTGTCCAATAATGTTTCTCTACACACACAGACACACTATACCAGAGTTTATTCAACAGAGTTATGTGCACTGTGCTCTACGAGGTATAAGGAAACATGAGTAAGATGATTAAGCATTCCTCTGTAGAGGGGGAACTTAGCTAGAACTGGGTTTGGAATTCATTTGCTCAGCAAAAGGAAGTAACATTAGTATGATTATTATGAAGTTGAATGTCAGACTCCAGGTGCGTGTTATGTTTAAAGGTGAAAAGGCAATACCACCAGGCAACAAAAATTGAGCTGGTCTAAACTAGGCCGCCACTTTTAGGACAACATTGTAAAGATAGTTTGGAACAAAATGGGATGCAGTAAACTTTCTCATCCCCTAAATCATGCTCTAATCCGAGCTGGCCAGGTCTCAAGTCCTGTGTCTAAGTAGCACTGCGCCCACAGGACCTGCTGGTATCCTTCCTTCTGGGACACTCCTATTCCTCTCCTCTCCCATTGTGATGAGTTCCAGTCGTGCTCTCTTCATTACACCAGTGACTGTGGACAACGGCTGCTTCTGTGTGTGCCTGGCTGACTAATACTGCTACCACTAGTCATGCTTGCAGGACCGAGGGATGGAGGAAAATTGAGAAATAAGGACTCAGCTCAGAACCTGCCTCAGACTGATCCACTATGCTGTTTGGGTGACAAATTGGGTGACAAAACAACATGGCACTTTATAAAGGTGGTTAAAACAAGGACTCACTTGTACATTTACAGTTTGATCATTTAGCAGATGCTTTTGTATACAGCGACGTACAAATGGTGCATACGGAAAGTACAACAGAAGATAAAGGATTCTTCAAGAGTGCATAGTTCTACAGCATTCCAGTGGCCAGATCATTGAACAGTTTTTACTGGCCACTTCGCAAAGTAACCACATCTCATCTAACAGGCACGTTGACCAAAGAAAATACTACATACTGCAACAATAACATTTCAATTGCTAAAGTATACTGTAGGGCAACTATGACATACCGATTAAAGTAACTAGCTGGCTGACTGTTACTCACTAGCCATCATTTTCACATTCCTTAGCCCTGTATCATTATCGAAACTACCACACGCCATGGTTGAACTACGCGAAAGTGTTGAAATCATGGGCATGTAATACGGCATGTGACCTACACATGACTCACGGTACATGGGGGGGGGGGGGCTCCATTACTTCCCACTGTATAACCAAAGGCAGACTACAGTCGAACGTGCTGTACCTATTCTTAATAGTAATGGTGATATAAAACGAAATTAATAACATTTAGAAAACGGTTTAAATTTGAATGCCTAGCCAACCTAGGCTTCTTGCTTTGGTGGACAGATAGCCAATACTGTATGCATGGGCACGACAGGTGTGTCTCTGACCCTGGAATACATTTTCCGATAAAAAATTAACTATAGCTAAGGTACAACTTTAGTGTTCGTCAGTCTAAGCACTAGCTGACTATTGCTGTACTAGTAGCTGGCTCACTAGACACGTCGTTAACGAGTGGCAAAGCAAACGTTAGCTAGATAGCAACCTTCAGTAGCTTGCACATTAACGTCACCAGCCTGGAACACTGGATTTGTCTTTCACAACATACAACTAGCAAGCTACTGTGCTATACAGTACACATTACACATTACTAATCTAATGCTACAGCTAATAGTAGTAAAAAAAAACGAACATGTCATTTTACATTTTTTTCTGCTGCAAGTTAGCTAGCTACAGTCAGTAGCTGCACCTGTAGTCACGACTAATACTAGCCTAACAAACAACAGCTTCATTCTACACTGGACATGCTGCAGTATGTCGCTTTTAAATCATGTTGGTTAGCTACTGGTAGTTATCTACAACTAAACTAAGCAGACGTCACAACAGTTTAGTTGGTCCTGTAGCGATCTAGCTACTGAGCTAGCAATTACAATAACTACTAGTAGCTAGCTATTGGCAGTTAGCTAGCTACAGTTGCCAACTACTTCACTTACTATTCGGGATTCATCGTGGGCTCGTCAAGAGTAAATCCCTTCTTCTAAAACGGCACTTCTTTTCTTCGTCAAGAATGTAAATATTTGGTTGAAGGGGAGAGAGCCGCCTGGGAAAGTAACGCTACCCCTAATTTCCAAAGACTGGCTAGTTTTCTGGAGAGAACCAAAATGGCTGCTGCTAGCTAGCTACGTACACAACCAGGAAATACCAACTGCTAAACAACGGTTCCAGACGGTAGCTTCTCGGGCTTAGTTTAACAATACGTCTTAACTTCTCAGAAGCATAAATTTAAGAAGGACGCTAGCTAACTAAACGTTTCTCAGGTCTCGTATTCCCAATGAGTTATAATGGTCTAGCCCCCGGCCCCTTCTGCAACCCAACTAGCAATACCAGTCACAGCAAGGAGGAGGGATTACGTCATTAGTGAAACGTGGCACAGTGTTGGCATGGAAATCAGTCAATGAGTGATAGCAAGGATATGCTTTATTTTATTGTTCAATAATTAAAGTATTACAAAAATATTACTCAAAAGTACAGAACTCCAAATCGTCAATACACATTTAGTTTTAACCAAAATTCCTGAATGTGACCTAAAATTCAGAACATTCTTTAGACTGGCAACGCCAGACCAACTCTCAAATGCAGCAAGTAAACGTCAGCTTGCCGATTCGTCTGATTGCCAGGCTAGATTCTTCTCAAGATAAGGAGAATAATATAGTAAATGTGGGTGGCAGGGTTAGGACAGACAGGCTAGGAAATAACGTTCTATAAGCTTGTTAGCACATTGCACATAGGAATGAGTTACAGTAGCTACAAGTCGTCCATCTAGGCTACATGGAGATGCCTTCAACAAACATGTCCCCATTTGATCCACATACTTTTCTAACTACAATTTCCAAATCTACTTTTAGACACTATATGTATAAAGTAAATGTGATGCATCGAGGTGTCATTTAAGGTATCACTCAGGGCTCTCAAGTCTCACGCATTCACCGTGAGACTTGCGCATTTCAACCGTTTCTCACGCTCTCATGCAACACCTTGTATTTCTCACGCTGAGAATTAAGGGTTAACATGTCCCGCTAAATAGGCTACAATTAATGGCCGAGGCGCAGGCATATGGAGATACATTTTCTGCCGAGTTAAGAGCTGTCTCAAGTCGTCGTCCCCCCCCTAACCCTAACCCTAAGAGCCCTGCATTTGTTTGTACTTCAAGTCATTCATTGTTGTTTGAAGGTGGAAGCTGAACTCGAATCTCTACAGAATCATTCTCCATGTCCCAGAAAACATAGGGGAACTCCACCGTGGAAGCAGCCCCCACTTCACCCTAAAATATAAAAGTATGGATCAATGTAACTTCACCAGGTAGATGCAAAGATGAAGGGTCAGTTATAATAGCAATAACTGATCATTGATTTATTTCCAGTGATTCAACAATGAGAAATTCCTCGATGTAAAAAGATAGAGGCTCTCTATACCTTCATGTTCAGGGCAATCAGTCCAAGCTCAAAACATTTTTCTGGAAATGTCCTCCTCCTGATGTCTTTCAGGACAGCACAGCAGGCCTCGTTGGGGGAGGATCCCTGTGAGGAATCCAGTGAGAACAAGGTCAGGAGTACTTATTGCTAAGTAACAAAATCTACTTATGAGATTAGATTTTTTTATATGATGTGTGATTTTCTTTTTAAAGTGATGCCTACTCATAACATATATTAAGGCTGACATCTCACTTGTTTCATCAGTTGAACAATTTGGAAACTTGGACAATAGCACATAATTCTGTCACCATCACCTGTGGCTGAGGAGAGAAGAAAACACACCCACACACAAAATCAGGAAAAGATTACATTAAAGGGTAAATGTAAACTCCATGATTTTGGCTAAGTTATAGTAAAACCCCAAAATGTTGCCATTAATTTCAACAGTGATATTGTTGTTGAATTGCATTCAGTTGTAGGCCTACTGTATTTCAGAGAAAATCTTTGTAATAAATTGACTACACACCTGCAGCCGCCCCCACCTTAAAAAATAAAACAGAGTTGAGACAAGTAATGTCTGACAAATTATACCAGTTTTGTAAGTTAGTTTAATTTACTGTCACTTACTTACTTGCCATTCAATATTAATATATCATGGCTTGATTATACAGCCAATTGATTATAAATAAGATAAAAATGACTTTTTGTGTTTGTTAAGAAGAAAAAAGTTCATCCCTGGAGGTAAGCTTTGTATCCATAAAGTGGTTTAACCCTCGTGCTGCCTTCGGGTCACATGACCCAAAGGTTCATAACGAACCATCGTTGTGTTTACCCAATTTTACCCAATACAAAAACAAATTAAAATAATTTTCTTTTAACCTTTGCAATGTGGGGGGTCTGAGACAGCCCAACGGTTAAAAGAAAATGCTTCACTTTGTCTTTGTATGCGGTAAATCTGTCGCAATACGACGGTGGGTCACAATGACTGATGGGTCAGAATGACCCGAAGATAACACAAGGGTTAAGCATAGCTACACATCAAGTAATTGAAGAATAGCTGACTATCAGTGTTTAAACTTGCCATGTGCTCAGCATATAGACCAGAACCTGGGATGGGTGAGTCCCCAACCCTCCCTGGGGATTTGAAGGGAGCCCCTGAAGTGGAGACTCCTGAAAAACAGACCATGGACCTAAATTAATTAAATTCGACAACTTGGGGCTCCAATATATAATGGATTAGTATTCCATCTTATAATTGTCTTTAAGGATCATCTTGTGAGTGGAAAAGTGAAGTAAAGAGATGCTTTAAACCCAACTGGTCTTTTACTTTGTTTAGTATTAGAGGATATGCGTGGTTATGTTTGCTAAATTATTTGAATTGGTTGTCCTCACCCACTGTTATATTTCCCATCTTGTCGAGAGCAATGAGGCCTGTTGAAAGCGTAAGATAGAGAAACTACATTGGTTTCCGTTTCAGTTTTAGTGAAATAAGAGAGATGGTGTTACCAAAGATGAGTGTGCACTATGCACACTGCAGTGGATGCACATTTTGAACTCTAGAGGGAGCCATAGTCTGATACATGTTATCAGACTATGGCTCCCTTTAGAGTTCAAAATGTTTTCATCTACAATAGTTATAACACCAGCACACATTGTGCAGCACACATTATGCAGCTCTTACCAAGTGTGTCATGTCCACTGGCTTTTTGTCTATTTTCAAGATATTCCTATGTGGAGATCAAAAGCATTATTTTAATATGTGATGGTCCAGTAGCTATATACACAGTGTTTGTATGAAACAAGTGTTATAGATGGGTTGTCACCTGCAGATTAGTTACCTCGTAAGCTTTGGTAGAATGTACACTCAGCATGCTGTCATTGGGTTCTATGCTAAAGCCCTGTTCCCTGGCAAAGATGGCTGCTCCATCCCCAACCAGTAAACTATGGGGGCTTATATCCATCACCTTACGAGCTACCCGAATTGGAGTCCCTATCCTGCAAACACATTTACAAAAACAGTACAGGCTCACATCACCAACATCATACTCATACATACAGATAACCCTCAAAAGGGTAAAATAATGTACATCACATTTCAATCTTACGTATTGTCATTATATGTAGTCTGTCTTTTTCTTGTGTGTCCCTACACAAGAAAAAGCACCAGCAAATGAAAATGTCTTTATGACAAACTCGACTACAGACACCGCTGAAAGCTGCTGTTAAATCCAGAGGTTTTCTCACCCTCTGAGAGCAGCCACAGCTCCAAATTTCCCAGCAGTGCCTTGCATTATTGCAGCATCACACTCCAGCACCCCTTCACTGTTTGGGAATCCTCCTCTTCCCACAATGTGGCGGCCTGTCTCTGGGTCATTCTCCATCTCTGGAAAACACACATGCCCACCCCACCGGAATGGGTGAACACATGCAAGTACATTGTTCGAGCCACGTTGATATAATATTTGAACTAATAATAATAAAGATGCAATACTCTCTAGTAAAAGTAAACTTGTTTCTCTTTTGAACCAGTAAGATAACCTTACAGCTGAAAAAAAAAAAAACTGACCTACAGATGGATGGAACTTAATTTGTGTCATTTTAAGCCAACCTGCCATGGCTTCCTCCACAGCATCAGTTGCATGACATCCAGAAGTAATCAAGGACCGAAGTCTATCCACAGCAGGCTGAGAGAAAGACCATGTCCCCACAGCTGCCATGGTCCCTCAGTTCTCAACAGCTCTAAATGACAATATAAAATGTAGACTATTTAAATTGCCTATATTTCATTTTAGTCACAAAGAAGTAGCCTACGTTTTACAACATATTTCCATTAGACCTTACAGTATGAAATCGTTTTCGTTTCAATGTGTAGGTCACAAGCAAAGACACAATCTGGATTTAAGTACAAGTGTCGGGCAGTAATTTATTGAAGAGACATAGTCTACCCGAACTATATGTCAATATAGCAATAATATATATTAAATGAACAAAAAGTCCGGTTCGTGGTCCATATAAGGGCCAGCGGTAAGTTTTAAGACAAATAAACAAAATACGGGTCATTGGTTTAACTATATGGCTCCAGAGAAAGAAGTTTACGGAAGTTCCACAATATTCCCACCCACTAATAAAAAGGTAACCTTTTCAAAATAAAAGCACGTGTCCGTGAAATTAAGTTGAGAATTTATTGAGCTAATTTGCGTTGAAAAAGCACAGGTGCTGTACTATGTTTTAGTATCGTTGCTTTTTCCGGCTGATATGATATGTGAAGGCATTTTACAAGCTACCTGAAGTTGTTTCATATAATGTGTGTGTGTTGGTGTTATAAGGTGGGGTTCAGCAGGACTGGCAGTGCATTTAGTCATTTAGCAGACGCTCTTATCCAGAGCGACTTACAGTAAGTACAGGGGACATTCCCCCGAGGCAAGTAGGGTAGGGAGTGTTACTGATTTGGCTCAACAGTACTGGCAGTGTTACAAGTGAAACACAATAGCGGAGCAGGACTGTTACAGGCAGGGCTCAGCAGGACTGACCAGTGCTACAGTTGAAGCAGAGCAACCCTGTCTTCTTTTTATGATCTTACAGGGTAATAAGTATGAAGAAGTATGTGTAATGTGATTTTTAGGCAATTCACCCTTTATTATTGTTAAATAATGGAAATTATTATATCACATGACACTGATCGAGTGGTATCTACATTTATAAAGCACCCACAGTATATAGCCCTCCATTTAAACTATTTGTATCACGTACCATCCTGTGTGCATTTTGCAAAGCCACATAACTTAGTAAATCACAAATACACTTGCATGTTAATCAATTCTAAGCATATATATATACCCTGTACAATATTGCATGGATATCATGAATTGTAAAAATTTAACTTGTGATGAAGGACTTAGTCTCCATGAAGTCCACACACCAGATTTGCAGGAACAGCAATATCTGAGTAAAAAGAGAAATAAACTATTGTAAATCGTAAACAAACGTTTTAAAAAGTGAATGATATGTGCAGTTGAGATAACATCCACACAAGGTTAAATGTCATGAACATAATGCCATTGTCTGGGGGTAATTTATGTTATGTATGAGTCAAGCAGCAGTGATTATACAACTATTGCAACAGGAACTGCCAGAGTAGAGGGTCTTGTACCTATTTTAGCCGGCTTGGAGAGGTTCAGATTGGCCATGATGTTGACAAACTCCTCCAGGGTCTTGGTCAGGCGGGGGTTAAACCTCTTTTCCTCCCACACAGAAGATACTGTCTGACCTAAAAGGATGAGGAAATAGGTTATGGGATTGGTTTAACACAAAGTATGGTACTAATGATGATTCACAATCATTAAAAAACAGTTTTAAATGACTAATGAATATAACATAATATTAGACAAACTAGCCATGGATAGAATTGGGATTAACTGTCAACCTTTGTAATCATGTGCAGGATAGATTAGACATTGTTCAGGTAGAGTGAAGATCTTTTGATGGATAGACTCATAAAGGGTCTTGGCGCAGCCTGCGTATAAAATAAATTAAACACAAACACAAAGTGAGTTGGAAAACATTGCACAAAATATTACGAGGATATGATGCCACCTAGCTTTTATCAGAAAAATTACAAAAACAAAACCAAGTTTGCATTGCATTCGTTGGTAAATGTCCCCTCTCCTCTATAACTACAACTCGATGCCTCAAAACATTTGAATATGCATGAAGGTCTTTCTGCAAATTAATTGTGCTTACTGATCCAATACTGGTGACTGTAGCTTAAAACTGTAAACAAACACGACATCAGAGGATGGTGCTCACTTGCATATTTTGTATGAAGTATTTTAAGGTCAAAACCCACACTTAACAATAACCCAATCCATTTTCCAGTGCATTTATGTGATAGAAAGTAGAAAATATATGCAAATCATGTAACAATTCAATTTTCACATATGTGCGGTTGATGTGTCCTGTTATTTGCTCTTATTAAAAACTTTACTAATTTTGTTCCTAACATTTTTTTTATGGAATTAATGGAAATACATTTGGTGGATGAAAACAAGCAATATAACACATATAAACCAATTTATAAATAGATGAAATAACTCTGGGCTGGAAGTGGTGCCCAATTTGCACACTATTCAGTACCTTTCCCATCAGACTAAGTATATTCAAAACCTGAATGGAAAAAAATGAACTGTTTCAAGCAAAAACATGAGCACCTTGCTGGAAGTCTGTCCTACCACAACCCCTGATGAGGAGTGTGTCCCCTGTGAAGGCCATGCTCTTGTCCCCCATCACAATTGTAATACATCCATCTGTGTGTCCCGGAGTCTCGCACACAGTCAGGTACTGGAGTGGAAGAGTGAAAAAAATCAAGAGCAAAGAATTATAAAATATTTATGGCAAGATATACTGTAGATATACCTATGTAGTCAACATACTTGATAATTACACAGCCTGACCTCAAGCCTACATATTACACACTTTTATGGTAGCAGGTTACTTGATGCTTATATGTACTTGACCATGTTTGAAATGTTCCCTACATGCTTTCCAAAGGGGATTTTGTCCCCTTCCAACAGCAGAATATCAGCAGTAGCTCCACTGTGCTTGGATATGGCACTCTCCAATCCCAACACTCTCTTTTTCAGTAGTCCTGTTCCAGTAATGTGGTCTGCATGGCAGTGAGTGTTCACTGAAGGGATGGTCAAAATAAGTATTAATTGGCATTCATTGCTGGAAAAAATAATGTTTGAGATTTCCAGACTCACCTGCCAGTTTCAGATTGAGCCCCAGTTCATCTATGAGCTTCAGGTCCCTGCCAACAGTCTCTAGTACTGGGTCAATCAGTATGGCCTCCTTGTTGTCTGTATCAGCCAATAAATATGTGTATGTGCTGCTCACTGACTCAAATAGCTATACAAAAGAAAACAAGTGCAGGCAGTGAATGACTAAGCAAAAAGAGA
The DNA here is from genome assembly GCF_963692335.1 of Osmerus eperlanus. Lineage (NCBI taxonomy): Eukaryota > Metazoa > Chordata > Actinopteri > Osmeriformes > Osmeridae > Osmerus > Osmerus eperlanus. The sequence continues at coordinate 12,309,622 of NC_085023.1, forward strand.
TATGGGTGGTTCAGTATACTTGCAGTACAAGTAAAACCTGGTACTGTCACACACCCATTCACTTACGTCCATGACAAGTGTGAAGCATATTGGCTTTTTGCCCTAAAAGGGTTAAAGTAAACTGACGATATGACAACCTTTTAGTTGCTTACAAATGATCTTTATCTGTGCTATTTCTTTTCTTCCAAATTTAAGTAAATGTTGAGATCATATGGATCGTGTCAGCATCATTCCATTCTTTGCACCCTCTCCACTGTGCTTGTTTAACCGTCTAAAAAAGTTAATGTTTGTAGAATGTCTCTGATTCATTTAAAATCACACGGCTGATGTTGGTTTATTATTTGCGTAATGGCCCGGCAATTGTAAATAATTTCCGTAAGCAATAGAAATCCCATAGCCTTCATACTTCATAGCCTAGATCTCGAGTGACATGTTGTGTTGTGAAAATGTCTGCATAAACTAGACATTTAACAGCCAACATAACATTAACAAAAACAGAGGAGTCAGCCATGATGACGTTGACAACATGTCAACAATAGAGTTTGCACATCATTTCAACACACTTCTTGCAAATTGTGCCAAGGAGGATATGCCTACATTTGTTATTTTACACCGGTACATCTTGCATGTAACATTAACTGACGACACTTGCCTGTCGGAAGAGTAGACCATTACCCAAATCCATTACAACGCAGTATAGGGTCTTATAATCGATGTCACTGGCTGTGAGAAGGGTGAACCTGGACTGATGAGCTGCATGCGCGCAGGGACTTTATAGAGTGCTTAGATACCCGAGAGCATAGTGTAACAACCAATGTACAGGCCAGAGTTCGTTGGCATAGTTTCCCTCTGTTGACGACGAAATGCATTTTTTACTGGAACGGCTTATGCAGAGTCCTATAGGTTGAAAAGGCTATTTAAAGTCGTCAACCTAGACCGTTATTGTTGTGTAAATTAGCGTGTACATTTTGTTTAAAACAGAACAACTAACTTTCCGAAAACCCCTAACCACACCCATGCAGTTTCAGTAAAGCATTGAGCTGAGGATTCGGCTAATGAAAATCTCTAAGCATTTAGTTGACAGTGACATCTACTGGCAAGCACAGTTCTCGTAGCAGGTAGTGCTGTGTGGTCTAAAAATGTATGTCCACAGAGGCTGAGTGGGAAAATAAGTCTTGTTAGGATGATGTGTAGTCTAATATCGAGTCAATGCTTTTGCATATCAGCATACTTTGGCAAAATGCACAGATTTTTGGATCGGTGTGAGACAGTACAAAGAGTACACTTCACTGGAGAGGACTTCACCCTCACTGTCAATGTAACTGTTATTTGTTCATTCAAATTCTCTATTTTATTATATATCTCTCTTTTGCTCTCTCTTATTTTCTACTCTGTCTGCATTGTTCAGCCTGTGGTGTGGTCTATAATAGTGTTACACTGTCTGGGCACCAGGGGGCATTAGGGGGGCAGAGTTCCGCAAGTGAATACATTTAAGCCATGTGAATCTACCCTGCTGCGTCTTTATTCGAAATCTTAAAAACCCAACACTACACAGCCCATGGTCTGCATGTGTCTGTGTCACCTGTGTGTCGCCTGTGTCTGTAGAGGAGGGGATCCCTGAATGAATGGCTCCTTCTAAGGTTTCTTCCATTTTTCCTGTGAGTCTTGTTGTCTTTGAGGGTTTAAGTTGGTTTAGGTGCAGTTATATGGATAATGGGTGTATGTGAAGCTCTCTGTATAGTAAAATTGTCTAATAACATTGCTTGTAAATAGGGTTATATTTATATATATATTTGCTAACCAGCAACATTAGCTATATCTGCTCCTTTGGAATTGTATAACAATATCTATGTATTCTGCGGTGCATCTTGTCGAATATATTTATTATTCCCGTCCTTGTGGGAATTATTGTTTAAGTGAAACAAACATTTTCATGAACCTATATGTACAGTGAGGATAAAACTCACGTAAATAGAAAACAACGCTCGAATTCGTCTTTATTGGATGCATGTAAATATCAAATAAACCGTGGCTTTTATTTTGAAGTTGCCAGAGCGACATTGGCGCTTCAAGACACTCTTTAAATCCTCCCCAGAAGACCCACCTCTTGTATATGATTGGTTTATCAAATTCTACTGACCAATGGTAACAATGTATTGTGTGCTACCTCTTTTTGCCGCTAAAACTAAATCTAAATGTGTTTCTTTTCGGTGGTTTTTACCGTTTTCACACGGGAGTACATTTAGTTATGACTATTTATATAGCTACTTAGATAGCCAGAGTGGTAAGTTGCACCTACCGTTTGATATACGTATTAATATATGGTTAGATTGTTAATTTACAATTGAATGCTGACTTCAACAACGACAACGTTGGTTTTTGAAGTTGCATGAAGATTCTAAATCAATACTGACTGAACCGTTTTGTTTTCTAATTTCAGCTAGTTTGCAAGCCAGTAGCTGCACAAACGAGAAAGGGATGGCTAGTTAGCTAGCTATGATATCAGAAATAATAGATATATGTCTAGAGGTGTTTTGCTAGCCAGTTAGTCATTAGTAGCTCAATAATGGTAGAGCTAGTGCTAGCACAAACTTTTCAAACAATAAATGTCCACCGTCTCACTACAGTAAACTATGTAACTTTCTTTACATTGCAGGAAGCCAATATCAAGCCGCATCAGCATCTACCCTAGCGATACAACCATCAAAATGGGAATATCCGGACTCTTGCAGTTTATCAAAGACGCTTCAGAGCCCGTCAGTGTGAGAAAGTACAAAGGACAGACAGTGGCAGTGGACACCTATTGCTGGCTTCACAAAGGGGCGTTTTCTTGTGCTGAAAAGCTGGCTAAAGGGGAACCAACTGACCAGTTAGTTAAAACTATTTCACTTTGGGCCAATATCTTATAATGAATGGGGACAACATTATTTTGGTCCTATAATCAGACATAATTTTATACATTTCATTTTCTTCATCCCTAGGTATGTTTCCTACTGTATGAAATTTGTAGACATGCTGTTGTCTTTTGGCGTAAAACCTATCTTGGTGTTTGATGGATGCAATCTGCCATCAAAACATGAGGTTGAGAAGTCTCGTCGAGAGTAAGTGATATTATACAGTAGCTGTATGGTGTTTACAGTTTTTACAAAACAACTATGGTTTCCATTATACGCTTTATGTAAACACTATTGGCACAATAGGTCGGAAATTGTTTTATACAAACCAAAACTGTCTTTTTGTCTTCAGGCGTCGACAGGCTAATCTTCAGAAAGGCAAGCAGTTGCTACGGGAGGGGAAGGTTTCTGAGGCCAGAGACTGTTTCACACGCTGTGTCAATGTCACACCTTCCATGGCACATGACGTCATTAAGGTAAATCATCGTTAATAAGCTGTTCACTGATTACTGTATGTGGAAGATACATCAATATGAACTCTGATTTGTATGTATTTTTGCTTTGTTTTGTTCAGGCCGCGAGGACTAGAGGAGTGGACTGTGTTGTGGCTCCATATGAGGCAGATGCCCAGCTGGCCTTCCTCAACAAAGCGGGCATCGCCCAGGCTGTCATCACAGAGGACTCTGACCTGCTGGCGTTTGGCTGCAAAAAGGTATCTTGAGCATCAAGTTAAGAAAAAACACAATATGTATGTTTATGACAAGCTTAAACAGTGATTTAATCTCAGGAAATTAAAACCTCACTAAACTGAAAACGGAAGAGAAACTGTTCAACGGTCTAACTCCACATTTCAATGTGACAAAGTTTTTGCGCTTTGCACATGTGTTCAGGAACTCATATCACACGTATATAATGTACTGAGAAGCAAATCATGGAATTTGCTTTACAGGATCTTTAAAACCTCACTAAACAGGCTACGTCTCCCACAGCAACAGCTCAATTGTTGACTTGAGTCAATGTAATCTTACCATTATTTTCACTCTCAGGTCCTCCTTAAAATGGACAAACAGGGTAATGGGCTAGAGATAGACCAGAGCCACCTGGGCCGCTGTCGCTCGCTGGGCGATGTCTTCACAGAGGAGAAGTTTCGCTACATGTGCATCCTCTCGGGCTGTGACTACCTGGCCTCGCTGTATGGGATCGGCCTGGGGAAAGCCTGCAAGCTGCTGAAGATGGCCAACAACCCAGACATCTTGAAGGTTGGAGAGACATAAAAATGTTGATGCTGAAAGAAACGAGCGATATCAAAGCCACCTTTTTAGCCCTTAAAAAAAGTCCATGCAATGTTTTGGGGTCAAGCATCTGGGACAGCTGAGATGTTATACACATTTAGAAATTTAGGCCAAGCTACTATATTGTTCCACTCCTCTCCTCTCTGCTCAAGTAATTGGGGGTTAATGCCAGCAGATCATTTGGACCTTGCAGCCATAAATCCCCTTTTAACTCGGGTGAACATTATACCCTCAGGTCATAAGGAAGATTGGCCAGTACTTGAAGATGAATGTGACGGTGCCTGATGAGTACATCGAGGGTTTTGTGAAGGCCAACAACACCTTCCTCTACCAGCTAGTGTTTGACCCTGTCAGGAGGAAAGTTGTGCCTCTCAACCCTTACCCCGACGACGTCGACCCCTCCACCCTCTGCTATGCCGGCCGGTATCCTCTCAAGTCACATCTGACTCTTATGTTGTACAAAATGCTGGTGAAACCTGTGTTGAACCAGACATACGGACACCATACAACAGGAATATTTTAACATCAAGTGTAAGACAAGTGTGGCGGTATGACTTGTAAATGTGTTGTCCTTAATGATGTGGATGCAGTAACATAGGAGATGACAAGGGCTTGCAGATGGCCTTGGGAAATCTGGACCTCAACACCATGAAACCGATTGATGACTTCAACCCAGACAGAGCAAACACAAAAGTACTGGTGGCGCAGTCCTTTTCTATCCCTACAGTCTCTATATGCAACAGCATGATTATTACCCATTTAGGAGGTTTAATATTAACAGGTCTGACACAGGTTAAACTCATCTCAAATAACCAGTGAAATGGGTTGAAAGCGTTTGATTATTTCAGTTATGCTTGTGTTTCTAAAGATATTTGGTCAACTGTCTCTCCAGCTGGTCAAACCTCGCAGCCGTGGATGGAACGACAGCCGGACCCCCCAGGCCTTCAGCCAGCCCAGCATCTGGAGCCGAGGGTACAGCCCTGGTAGCAGCTCTCTGTCTGTCGCTCCACCCCTGCCTGAGGGAAGTGCTCTAGAGAGGCCTCCTTCCACCAGGGGGAAGGAGAGAGTTGTCAGTTTGCAGGGACTCAGACTGACTCACAAGGAGGCCTGGGTAAAGAGGCCCAGGGAAAGTGAGTTTGACTAGCTGTATCAAGTGTGTCATTTACATTTAGTCATTTAGCAGACTAAATGTAAATGGGGGGGGGGGGGGGGGTGAGGACGTGTCCACCACTACTCAGTACTCAGGCACAATTTCCATCTATTCAAATATAATTAATTTACATCAAATTTTACGCTACACTCAGCATACCCGTTGCTCTTCCTGTTTCAAATTTGGTCACTGATACTGTTTTTGATATTGTCACACCATCTTACATCAGCTCAGCCTAAGATAGTTGCGTATGTTGTTTCAGTTTGTAACAGAAAGAGTGGCAGCAAACAAACAATCTACGTACAAAAATAGATCACATGTACATAAAACATGTTTAGCTTTACATAGCTATTCAGCCGCGCAACTGCAATTTAGACTTAATGGCAGTACATTTTCTGTAATTAACTCTTTTTCTTAGAGCGCTTCCCTATATACAACCTACCATACTTATCTTTAGGTTCAGAAATCTGTTTACAAATCTAGCAACCACTCCCATTTTCACACCATGCAGTATAATGTTTAAAAGTAAAATGTCAAACCAAACCACTGCCCTTGAGCTGTAATAGTTGTTTCTCTAGCTATGGTTTGAGAGGTAAAGCTTTTAGGGAATGTCATGCTCATGTGGTCCTTTAAACCCAGCTAGGTTTGTGTGTGTGGGGGTATTCTTAAACCTTAAGTTTGCAGATCTTTTTTAAAATGTATATAAAGTAAACTGAATTGACACTATAATATGTATGATTGTTAAGATGCATTAAAATTCCCTAAATCCTACAGACTCAAGCATTTCAGATGAGGATGTGCTGCTCCAGTACTCTCCCTCCAGTCAGAAAAGACCCAGAGCAGACCTGGACCCCTGCTCCACAGACAGACCTACCTCTACTGCCACCATACTTGGCACAGCCCAGCCCAAACCACGTAACCGCTTTGCCACCCTGCTCCAGAGGAGGAACCATGACGGGGATGGAGATGGTCAAGGCACATGCAGCAGGTGATGTCTTGTGGATGTTGTTGATTTACTTCTCTTGCTCAGTGCAGAGCGAGAGAGAGTGAGTACTCTCTTCTTCCTGTTGTCTATTTCTGTTTGCATACCTCATTTCTGAACGAGAGAAGACTTGACTTGATTTGGATGGAGCTTCAGGTACAGGCTGGTCTGTTAATCTCCATCTCTATTTAGCCACTGTTTGGCTCTTTCTTACTGGGGAGTAAATGTTCTATAGGGAGAGTTTAGTGTCTTATTGACTAATGGTTTCTCTCTCTCCATTTAGGTTTTTCTGTAGCAGCGGCACCAGCGAGGTGGAGATCCTTTGCCAAGAGTCCTCGGGAGAGAAGGAAAAAGCATGTGAGATCATGCAAAGCCCAAGTGAGGATTCATGTAAAACAGTAGAGCTGGACGAGAGCGACGGGCCCAGCATTCCCTCGGTCGAGACCCCCAGCCCATCTCCTTCCCCCTCCCCCACGTCTGCCAGTCAGGGCCTGGGGGTCTTTCGGTGGTCTGGCAGTTCCTCTGAAAAATCCCGGACCACCCCAATAGCTGTGCATGGCGTTGCTGCTCTTCAGAAGTTCCATCGTAATAAGGAGACCATCTTCTGGAGCCCGCCGGGCCAGAGCCCCCCAAAGTCCCCCAGCATGCCGTCACCCGTTCCCTTTAGTCTGCTGGATGAGGGTCCTCCCCCGGATTTGCCTCCTACACAGGACAGCGCTTATTTCTCACAAAGTCAGCACACTTCCTGCCATGATGACGAAGGTCCTTCGCCCAACTGTTTGGAGGAAGTTATCAACCCTGTATGTCATCACTGTCTGCGTTGAAAACGATCCCTACGTGGGCTTTTCCACTTTGACTTCATTGTGGGTTTGGGTGCTTTGCAGCTGGTTGGTTGACTGTTTGTCTTCTGTTTTCCTAGTTTATGAACTCTAGTAATGATTTGGACTGTGGTGAGAGGCCCACTTCCTCCCCAGAGACGGTTGATAGGAAGACAATCACAATCAGACCAAAGGTACTGTGGTAGTGACAGAATGTTTTGAATAGATGTTGCTATTTTTATTTATTAATTTGATTTCATTTATGTCTGTCTCACTTCCTTTTCATGCACTTTTTCCCCTCCACACATGCACACATTGCAATACATACTTAACTCTCTCTCTCTGTCTCCTTCTCTCTGTCTCTCTCTCTTTGTCCCTCTGTCTCAGCAGGTGGCAGGTCTACCCAGGATGAGGCCCAGTGACCAGCGGAAGGGGACAGCCATCCGACTGTCTGCCCCAGCCAGGGCCAGCGGACTCAGGAAGATACCGAAGGGGCCCAGGAAGAAAGCCAGCCCCGGCAACGAGAACAACTCAGGGCTCCAATCCACCATCAGTGGTCTATGGAAAAACTTTGGTTTCAAGAAGTAAGTAAAAGTAATGTAATTCATACAACACAATCTACATGATGTCCTATCAATCCTGTAGCTGAATTATTCTTCATGGTGAAGGTTTATACATGTATAGAGTTGAGGTTCTTGGATTCATGTATGGGTGTTATGGTAGCTTCTTTATGGTCTAAGTTGAATATATGATAACAACCCCAAATAAGGATTGTTAATATTTCTGCAGTATCACAACCAATTGAATGCCCTTTGCAACATTAACTCGCATTGCAAATCACCCTCTAATGGAAAAATCATATACCACTTGAGTAGTTTGCAAGTTAAACATTGCTTAAAATGTTTAGCATTATGGCCAGCTCTATTTTTGTGCATCATTAACACCAAGTCAGTAACTCCGACAGCTATCACATCGAAGGATTACCCTGGGTACATTGGGTACTAGTTCAGCAGCTAGTTTACCCCTCAGGGACATTACTTGTAAAAAGGGCTGTACAAATACATTTGATTTAAAAGTTACAGTGTTTAGATTTTTTTTTTTTAATATCCATAGACAAAGGGACGATTAAAGTGTGAAGCCGCACCTATGAAACAAGGCTTGCCACTTGCATTTCAAATAATGCCAAGCCAACTAGAACAGAGTTTGATGCAAGAATGAATACTTCTACAAACCAGGGGAACACCCGTATTGTTTACATCCCAGGGTGAAACATGGGGAAACATGGTAAACCTAAGTTTTATGTTGTAAGTTATGGTTTGTAAAAATTCTAATAACCCTAGCTGCTTAGCTGTACCATCTGTATATGGGAATTAACCTTGTTGATGTATTAATGCTGAATAAATTAAGGTGGTGTAACTAAATGCTAAGTTCAATGTGAAATAAGGAGTGTCTGGTACATCGTGTTAATTGGGTGGTGGTGGCTGGCAACAGAGGAATTTACTGTTCATCTTCCAAGAAGCTCGAAACATCATTACCATAAATAGGATAGATTAGTGAAACAATGCATTCTAGTTACCACAGGCATTTGTCCCATTGCAAAGGCCTGTGTCACCAAATAAGACATGCGTAGATGAGTGATGAAGAAAAAAATCAAATGTCTGTTTCCTCTCTCCAGTTAACTTCCATTTGGAACATTACATTATCTACACATTTCAAATATCTTCAATAATTGGATTGTTTACCTTTTCCTCTTAATTCTTAATGAGCACGTATCTGTTTCTGTTTTGTAGAGAAAATGAAAAGATTTTGCCTTGTCAAAAAGGGGAACCCATGTCACCAGTGAAGGACAATGTGCCAGTCCGGATACCTGAAACGAACAGGGATATTTACTTTTAACATTGTTATCTTTAATCTGTATAACATACTGTGTATGTGAATGAATTACCATGGACATGTGTACATTAATCCTAAAATACATACATTTCAGTTTTAATAAAGCAACCTTCCTAAAATGTTGTGTTTTGGGTGATCTTTCATACTCTTGGATTTTCGATGACTGTCAGCATAGAAATGCAGCACTGAAACACAAAGCTACGTAGGTGAGTAGCTTTTTCGTCGGTTCTTGTTAATAACATTCTTGAAAGAGAATGGTATGTGTCAACTCTTAAGATGGCTGAACAATGCATACTTGAGTGTTTACTCAAAATGGACTACCAGCATACTACTTGTGGAATGCTGGTTGTAGCAGAGGCACCTAATTCCTGTTCTTGGTAGTGTTTTAAATCATGTGTGTACTCCCTCTAAAAATACAGTTTTGGTTTGACTTGTAAACCATTTTGCAAACTTGTAGTGTTAGGTTGTCGTCCTAATCATATTTATCCCCAACATGCCTGTACCTAATGAGTTGTTATTAGAACTCCTTTTTTCATTGATGTTCTATATCCAATGTTTTTTCCAGCTGTTCATAAGATGAAAATAGGGATACATTTAATGTTAGTTTATTTATAGAGTAAGGCCGAACTCTTATCAATTTTCAACCCTAAGTTCTTACGCACCTGCAGTAAATCAGTTAGATTTTTTTCATCATTCCTGGTTTTGACTGCATAGCAAAGCATGTCAGCCCTCATGGATTCTTGACATATCTGTCTCTTCCTATTCTCCTGGAAGATTGCGCAAAAGACGGTGACCTCACCTGTTGAACACATAGTGAGGTCAGATTCCTCTCACATTTGTTTCCTTTTTCAAATGTAGGCATTGTTGCATATCTACCAACACTTGCTATCTTGGGAATGATACTGTTGACATTAATTGATGTAGAAGTTACTGTAATATTGTTGTACCTTTATTCTATGTTGCTATTAGCAAGTTTAGCCCACATGTGTCTTTATCTTGGCAGCTTGACTAGGATGTAAGAGAATGAAACACTGGTAAGAATGCCACTTAACAGCATTCCTTTAAAGGATGCTGGCTGTAACCTGGTACTCAAAAATTCATGCCAAATCAAGACCGTTGCTATTTTATCACATGTTGAGGCCACTGACAAGAATTAGAGGCAGGATCAACATCAAGTCAGTTCTGCAAAACAACCTTCAGGCACTTCAGCTATAATAACCTGTTCCTTTACAATGAGGATGACTCGAATACAAAATGCCTCCATGAATCCAACCTATGGTACCTTTTTCCAAAGACAGTTTACTTGATGATTTTAATACGATTTCAGCAGTACCAGTACATAAATGCGCACACAACACCTACAGTATGTGTATGTGTTTTTGTACAGTACCTTTTTACCTTTGTCATACAAGTTTTGGGAGGTGTTTGAGTGAAGGGAATGCACGAGTGACAAAACATACTATCATTACTATGACTGAGTGGGATTGATTAAACATAATGGTGTCTGGTTGACAGAACAGGAAACGTTACTCAGATTAAAATACATCTGTGTGTGTGCACGTGTGTATGGTATGCTAAATGATGTGTCCACGCAGATCTATGTGTACCACACACTCTTTGTTCTTAACAAAGCATCTTTAATACGAGATTTGTAACCCACTACTGCCTAAGCATCACTTCTAAAGGTGTGGAGAAAACTTTCTGCTCAGGTACTACTAACAGAAAACACAAGTCACAGTAACCAGATTGACAGTGTCGAACCACAAACCTAAAAGATTCACTCATGTTCCGTACAAGTCAGATTGCGTGGATAGTCAAGTGACAGGACAGCCAAATATGATTGGAATGTTGTTGTGTCCTTGACTAAGTGTCAGTGCTGCAACAAAAATGTTTCACTGTGACACTTTAAACAGTTCTGAATTAACTGATTGAAACATTATACATCAGTGCTGTGTACTGATTGGGTCTTTGCTGTATTTAGTACTTCATTCTGTAGTAGGAGGGCCCAGTGTGTTTTAGTGAGATGCTCACAAGACATAATTTCAAAGGCTTTCTACAAAGCCAGGAGTGTAAGTATCTCTACATGTTAGGACAAGTAAAACATGACTCAAGAAGCCATCTTTTTATTCTCCTTTCCAGAGCCTTCCCTTCAGGCAAAGCTATTTGGACTTGGTCGGCTGCAGGCATGTAGAAACAAATTCACAATCTTGTCTGTGCAACTTTTATTCATTAAAGTGAGAGCATCTGGTTATTTTCCCAATAGAGCATGTCTTTGTCTGTTTTGTTGGACACAGCTGATTCCCTTCACAACACATATACATGGTGCATGACTGGTATCTACCTCAAAAGCAATGTATGTTTAGTTTATAAATACCTTGGAGTGGTTTTGAGGGTGACCATCCCAGTTATATCATTGCACCCACTTATTGTACACTGTGTTTGAAAGAAAATACATTGGAATTCTGTGATATGTGAAAACCCATATTGCTCAATAACATACTGCACTGTTTTCCTATCAAAAGAAAATGGTGAAACTTCTCGATAGCATCCTCAGGACAACAATGTAGTGAGAGGAATCTACATGGTGAATGGTAATGAGATGAATTTCAGACACTTGGTCCAAGAAACTTGGAAAACAAAACTGAGACATCTGGGGTAATTAGAATCATATACAGATAGGCCACGCTTAGGTTATTCTTGTTGTTACTCTTCGCTTGTGCAGTGTGATATTCCATTTGTTACTTATTGAAACATTGACACTACAAAACAAATTGAAGTTGGACCATTCAATTGTTAACCCTTGTGTTATCTTCGGGTCATTCTGACCCATCAGTCATTGTGACCCACCGTCGTATTGCGACAGATTTACCGCATACAAAGACAAAGTGAAGCATTTTCTTTTAACCGTTGGGCTGTCTCAGACCCCCCACATTGCAAAGGTTAAAAGAAAATTATTTTAATTTGTTTTTGTATTGGGTAAAATTGGGTAAACACAACGATGGTTCGTTATGAACCTTTGGGTCATGTGACCCGAAGGCAGCACGAGGGTTAAAGTACCTTTAAAAGCACCTGCAGGGATGTTGTGTTTTCTAAAACTATCTCTACTCTGTAAATGTATTCACCCTAAACATGAAAAAACAATAAAGCATTTATGACAAGGATGGTTCCACACAATGATTGCCCAGCATATAATTGTAAGGTTCTGTTTTATCAAGGTCTTTGTTTTCTTGTTATTTTCTCTTATTGTACATTTTTTACTGATTGGTGTTTTCTAGGTTACATTCTGGGCTCTCCATTTTCTATGTTCAGTGTGGTTGTTCATTTTGGTTGATGATTTTCACCTGGCGCTTGTTAGAGAACCCTATTTATGCAGTTCAGTTTCCCCATGTTCTTTGTGAAGTGTTGTTTTGCATCTACACAACATACTAAGCCTTCTATTCTAGCTAACTTAGATAGCCATTATCTGTTTTGACCTTGTAGCTGTTTTCTTTGACCAACCGAATATCTTTTGCTCCAAGTTTTTTGCCTGTACCTTTGCTATGGTTTTTGTATATATCGGCCTTGATATTCCACCTGATTGACTCAGATTTTGCCTTTCTCTTTTGGATTTTTGCCTTGGACTTTCCTGCAACAAAAATAAACAACGCACACTAAGGAACCATGCATGTTCATTCCAACAATGGCCCTGATATGAATCAACTGTACATCTTTGGCCACCCCAAAGCATGTGCATTTTGATGATAGTGAAAATGGTTTGTTTTGTATGTCGATGCTCTGTGTTGCTAGGTATATGTTTCGCAATAATTTCAATCGTCTCTGTTTGCAAACCTGGTTCAGCCTGTTAAAGAGGAGTGGTGTGCTCTCCTTTCCCTCTCTATCTCACTCCCTCCCTCTCTTTCCTTCTGTATCTCCATCGGTCCCTCTCTTATAAGTCAGTTCTTTCTCCCTCCCTCTTTCGTCAGGTTTCGGCTGTCACCAGCCTTGTATGTGTATGACTATGAAAGACTTACGGATGGATGTGTGTGTGTTGGGGAGGGGGGGGGGGGCGTAGTTCTAGGGGAGGTGTCCTGGTGTTGTTTAACCTGTTAATCGGGCTCAGGTGGCAGTCCAAAAAGGCATTTAACTGTTGTCTCACACAAGTTAACAGCCTACGGTTCTGAAGAGACAACACTTGCTAGGAGGACGCATCTCTGAAAACATCACAGGGTGAGTCCAGACCATCATGAGCCACATGGCCATTGGTTAAGCCTTTCATTATGGAAACAGGGATTTCACTTTATCATAAACTTGAAAATAATCTGTTATATTAAATTACAAAACAAAACATGTGCCTAATTGAATTGGTGATTGAGAAACATGACCACATTAAAACAATTCATCCAAATAATTTAAAACAGACTAAACAAAGGTAGCATTGTTATTGACCCTGCTTGTACAATGGGAATTATTTTTGTTGGCAGTTAACCAAAGCTGTTCTGCTCTGTTGATGTAAAGTACCTATACTGATTCCACTTTAAGATTTTAATCATGGCTGTGCTGTCTACATAGAGCTTGAATTATGTTCTAAATGTTGAACTTGAGAATTAAATATATTTTATATGTAGCCTACCTCAAAACAATGTAAATGTGGCAAGCGTGACAGCAGATTTGTTGTTTACAAAGCTGATTTAAGTACAGTTATCAAAGGTCAAAGGCCTGTTTCCTGTTTTTGGGTTTAGAAAGATTTCAGTGTCACTAGTAAGACTATGTATCATATTGATATACAATTGAATGTGATTGTAGATTTAAAATTGTGTTTTGATTGATTATGTGGCTGTTGTGAGCAGGATTTTTTTGTATAGGCCGTTAACGAGCTTGAAGTTGAGTTAATGGGCGTTGTTGAAGTGGAGTTATGGTGCAGACAATGTACGTAGGACTGGCCAATGAACAAAAACACTGGGATATCATTTCCAGTTTTTGTTCATTTAATGTTTGAAATTGTTATTATTAGACCCTTCATTATGGACTACTGTACAAACTGTGAGATCCATAATGGATTTATATGGAAACCATGACATTTTGAGCAGATGAAAATTGTCACAGAATTACTTGACAGTACTTGGAAACCAGATCGGGCTGCCTCTCTCTCTACCTGCCATCCACATCAGAATGCTGAAGCATCACACTGACATGTAGGCCTGTGGATGTTCGAGTTGTAGGTGTGGCTAGGGAGAGGTATGGCACTCATGCTCCATGCATCTCAACCGACTGGTTTTAGACACCTTCCCCTAAGCATCCTTCCAATGACCATACCTTGGATTCCTGAAGTGTGAGACAGTTTGTGGTTGAGACAGTTTGTGGTTGAGACAGTTTGTGGTTGAGACAGTTTGTGGTTGAGACAGTCAGTCTGTGCCAATAAACCAGCTTGTTATGGAGGAAAATCAAATAACTTCAATGAATGTGTTTATTCATTAATTTAGTTACTTGAATATTAGTAAATGTTTTCCCCGTATAAATAATATCCAAATATGTTACTTAACCCTCGTGCTGCCTTCGGGTCACATGACCCAAAGGTTCATAACGAACCATCGTTGTGTTTACCCAATTTTACCCAATACAAAAACAAATAAAAATAATTTTCTTTTAACCTTCGCAATGTGGGGGGTCTGAGACAGCCCAACGGTTAAAAGAAAATGCTTCACTTCACAGAATGACCCGAAGATAACACAAGGGTTAACCCTTGTGTTATCTTCGGGTCGTTCTGACCCATCAGTCATTGTGACCCACCGTTGTATTGCGACAACTTTACCGCATACAAAAACAAAGTGAAGCATTTTCTTTTAACCGGTGGGCTGTCTCAGACCCCCCACATTGCGAAGGTTAAAAGAAAATTATTTTTATTTGTTTTTGTATTGGGTAAAATTGGGTAAACACAACGATGGTTCGTTATGAACCCTTGGGTCATGTGACCCGAAGGCAGCACAAGGGTTAAGTTGTACCCTCTTTTCAAAATCAAGTGTGCAGGCCCCTTCATCAGCTATCAGGTGTTAGATCAAGATGTAGAAACTGCACTGCACTTCAGTAGATCCAGTTATGCATATGTTTAACTTTCATTTATAGTGGGAGGCAATTTGAGGCTCAATGAAGTAGTATAAGTGTGTGTATGTGACAGTCACAGGGTTCTGTTCCTGGAATTGGAAGAGGATGTGGGTTTTCAGTCTTCACATAGAATATGTTAATTGTCTATCCAAGTACATGAAAATTCCTATAGTTACATTTGATAGCTTTCATGTTCATACATTCTGTCATCACTACATATACATTTACATTTAGTCATTTAGCAGACGCTCTTATCCAGAGCGACTTACAGTAAGTACAGGGACATTCCCCCGAGGCAAGTAGGGTGAAGTGCCTTGCCCAAGGACACAACGTCAGTTTGCATGACCGGGAATCGAACTGGCAACCTTCGGATTACTAGCCCGATTCCCTCACCGCTCAGCCACCTGACTCGGATATAAACTGAAGGTAACTTTGTCTTTGTATTTTACAGATAAAGTGGACATTAAATTTGATATGCCGAAGACGCAGATGTAACTATACTCTAACTAAACAATCATGGTGAGTAGGTTTCTACTATGCAAGCAATGGAATAGAGACTAGTATGTAAAAATGTTGTACCCAATCTCCACATTTTACTGTATAGGCCTAATAGTACACTCCCCTGCGCACCATGATGAAAAAATACACCCAAGCACACTGTTCAATGTAGTGATTCTTAACACTAGACTAAATATCAACCGATTATCCTTAACCAGAACGGTGAAAGTCAAAAAGGAAGTTACTACGAAGGCCTAGTCCTTGAGGACTCTAAGGCAGGAGGAGTGGTCATCACAGGAGTCACTGACCAAAACATTACAGCTAAGAGTGGTCTCAAATCAGGTAAAATTTGAAATATAATACAATGGAGCACTGGAATTATTACCTCATGACCTTTTGATATAAATCATTATATCATGTGTTTTCTTTTGTTCAGGAGATGAGATTGTTGCTGCCACTATACACTTGGACCACCTCAATAAGGATGACGTATTAAAGATCCTCAAGATCATTGAGCCTTATGACGAGAACATGAAAGTTCTGACAAAGCAGAACTTGAAAGCCAGTGTCAGCCTTGGTTCATTGAATGGTGATCTTGAAGGTCTTGAAGGTTTTGGGGGTGTAAGTTATACATGAGTAAAAGTCTCAATCATATATTTAAGATACTTGTCTATATGTGCTTTATTACTGTATCTACTTTTTTATATTAATAATGTGTGTTGGTAAATGCTTTGAGCTTTATACAGTACCACTTATATTCATCTGCTGTTTGCTTATCTACAGATGCTCACGGATAGCAACAGCAGAGGTTTGAAGAGTCAAATCAATGTTCCTAGCTTAAATGGAGAATCACTAAGTGAAGCAGGGCGCCTGAAAGGATCCCAGTTTACAATGCCCACAATTGGAATGGCTGGACCTAAGATTAAAGGAGCACCTCTGGATGGTACTCTGAGAGGCCCGGAGGTCAGTGCCTCTCCTCCACAGCTTAGCACTCCAGAAGCCCTACTTGACTTTGGGACACCTCAGGTAAAGACAGGTGGAACGAAATACAAGGCTCCAAAGTTCAAGATGCCCCACTTCAATCTGCCTCAAATGAAAGCAAAGCCACCAAAGGGAGACGTGAATTTATCTACAGATGTTGAGGTCCCTGCTATTAGCGGAGACCTCCAGACACCTAAAATGGACCTTTCAGCTCCTAGAATGGAAATCAAAGCCCCTGGAGTAGATGTAAATGGGCCAGATGTGGATCTGGATACCTCTATAGAGGCACCCTCAGGTAAATTTAAGTTGCCAACTTTGGCAAAACCCAAATTTGGATTATCTGGACCAAAAGTAAAGGCGCCACAGGTGAATGTAGATGGTGATCTGTCTGCACCTGCCGTTAGTGTTTCAGCCCCTGAGCTAGATTTACAAGGCACAGATTTAGACATTGAGGCTCCTTCGGGTAAATTTGTTTGGCCTCATCAAAAGTGGGGCAAACCTGGGTTAAAAGTTAAGGCACCTGATCTTGAGACACCAGGCGTGGATCTCTCCACCCCAAACATTGAAGGTGAGATTACGGCACCAGATGTTGACATCCAAGGTCCCAATGCTGACATTGAAGCTCCCTCTGGGAAACTAAAATTCCCAACAATGAAAAAGCCCAAGTTCAAGCTCCCAGGCCATAAGATTAAAGCCCCAGATGTTGATGTTAATGCAGATGTTAACCCCAACCTCAGTCTCCCTGACCTGAAACTTGGTGCAGAACTAGACTCTAATGATTTGGACCTCAGTTTGCCAAATGCAAATATAAAAGGCCCCAATGCAGATCTGAACACTCCTGATGTGGACATTGAGGCTCCATCTGGAAAGTTCAAGTTGTTCACACTAAAAAAGCCAAAATACAGACTGTCTGGACCAGATGTCGATGCTGATCTGTCTGGCCCTGATTTGAGTCTGTCCACCCCAAATATTGATGGAGAAATCAGTGCTCCAAATGTTGATTTGAACTTACCAAAAGCTGGCCTGATAGGCCCTGATGTAGACATCAACACCCCAGATATTGATGTTAACCCCCCTTCTGGGAAATTCAAATGGCCCACCCTGAAGATGCCCAAACTGGGTAAAGTGAAAGGACCAGGCATTGATCTTAATGGTGATGTGGATGCACCTAAAATGGAGGGAGACATCACTGCTCCAGATATAAATGTCAGTTTGCCTGATGCTGATATCCAACCCCCAGGTGTTGATATTGATGCTCCCTCTGGAAAATTCAAGTTTCCTAAAATCCATCTACCAAAATTCGGAACAAAAGTCAAAAGTCTAGACATTGATACCGATATTAAGACTCCAGATATAGATGTTAATGGACCTGAACTTGAATTGAACACACCAGACTTCTCTGCACCAAAGATTGAAGGCAATGTCAATACTCCAGACCTACATGTCAGTGTACCAAATGCTAAACTGAATGCTCCTAAAGTTGACCTTCAAAGCACAGAGGCTGAAGTTCCATCAGGGAAATTAAAGTTTCCTAAAATGAAACTACCAAAGTTTGGCTCATCAGGACCAAGAGTGAAAGGACTGGACATTGATGCTGACCTAAAGACCCCAGATTTGAATGTCTCTGTTCCTGATGCCAATGTACAACTGCCGTATGCAGATGTTAAAGGGACTAATGTAGATGTAAATCTTTCTGCTCCCAAAGTTGAAGGAGACTTGTCTGGAGCTGATGTAGACATTAGTTTGCCCAAAGCAGACCTCAAAGGACCTGATGTAAATCTTCAAGCCCCAGATGTTGACCTTGAGGCACCCTCAGGCAAATTCCACATGCCAAAAATCAAACTGCCAAAATTCGGTCTTTCTGGACCAAAGGTGAAAGGTCCAGCTCTGGACTTCAGCACTGATTTGAAGGCTCCAGATGTTAATGTGAATTTACCAACAGCAGATGTCAAAGGTCTTAATGTTGATTTTAAGGCCCCAGACCTCAATCTCTCAACTCCAACAATTGACGGAAACATTGCTGCTCCAGATCTCAAAGTGAGTTTGCCAACAGCTGACCTCAAAGCCCCTGATGTTGCACTGAAGACTCCACAACTCAACCTTTCTGCCCCAGAAATCAAAGGAGATGTCTCTGGGCCTAATGTTGATTTTAGTTTGCCCAAAGCAGACCTCAAAGGACCTGATGTTAATCTTCAAGCCCCAGATGTTGACCTTGAGGCACCCTCAGGCAAATTCCACATGCCAAAAATCAAACTGCCAAAATTCGGTCTTTCTGGACCAAAGGTGAAAGGTCCAGCTCTGGACGTCAGCACTGATTTGAAGGCTCCAGATGTTAATGTGAATTTACCAACAGCAGACGTCAAAGGACTTGATGTTGATCTTAAGGCCCCAGATCTAAATCTCTCAGCTCCAACAATTGACGGAAACATTGCTGCTCCAGATCTCAAAGTGAATTTGCCAACAGCTGACCTCAAAGCCCCTGATGTTGCACTGAAGACTCCACAACTCAACTTTTCTGCCCCAGAAATCAAAGGAGACGTCTCTGGGCCTAATGTAGACATTAGTTTGCCCAAAGCAGACCTCAAAGGACCTGATGTAAATCTTCAAGCCCCAGATGTTGACCTTGATGCACCCTCAGGCAAATTCCAATTGCCCAAAATTAAACTGCCAAAATTCGGTCTATCTGGACCACGGGTGAAAGGTCCAGCTCTTGACGTCAGCACTGATCTGAAGGCTCCAGATGTTAATGTGAATTTACCAACAGCAGACGTCAAAGGCCTTGATGTTGATCTTAAGGTCCCAGACCTCAATCTCTCAGCTCCAACAATTGACGGAAACATTGCTGCTCCAGATCTCAAAGTGAATTTGCCAACAGCTGACCTCAAAGCCCCTGATGTTGCACTGAAGACTCCACAACTCAATCTTTCTGCCCCAGATATCAAAGGAGATGTCTCTGGGCCTAATGTAGATATTAGTTTGCCCAAAGCAGACCTCAAAGGACCTGATGTAAATCTTCAAGCCCCAGATGTTGACCTTGATGCACCCTCAGGCAAATTCCAATTGCCCCAAATTAAACTGCCAAAATTCGGTCTATCTGGACCAAGGGTGAAAGGTCCAGCTCTGGACTTCAGCACTGATCTGAAGGCTCCAGATGTTAATGTGATTTTTCCAACAGCAGACGTCAAAGGCCTTGATGTTGATCTTAAGGTCCCAGACCTCAATCTCTCAGCTCCAACAATTGACGGAAACATTGCTGCTCCAGATCTCAAAGTGAATTTGCCAACAGCTGACCTCAAAGCCCCTGATGTTGCACTGAAGACTCCACAACTCAATCTTTCTGCCCCAGATATCAAAGGAGATGTCTCTGGGCCTAATGTAGATATTAGTTTGCCCAAAGCAGACCTCAAAGGACCTGATGTAAATCTTCAAGCCCCAGATGTTGACCTTGATGCACCCTCAGGCAAATTCCAATTGCCCAAAATTAAACTGCCAAAATTCGGTCTTTCTGGACCAAGGGTGAAAGGTCCAGCTCTTGACGTCAGCACTGATCTGAAGGCTCCAGATGTTAATGTGATTTTTCCAACAGCAGACGTCAAAGGCCTTGATTTTGATCTTAAGGCCCCAGACCTCAATCTCTCAGCTCCAACAATTGACGGAAACATTGCTGCTCCAGATCGCAAATTGAGTTTGCCAACAGCTGACCTCAAATCCCCTGATGTTGCACTGAAGACTCCACAACTCAACCTTTCTGCCCCAGAAATCAAAGGAGATGTCTCTGGGCCTAGTGTAGATTTTAGTTTGCCCAAAGCAGATCTCAAAGGACCTGATCTTCAAGCCCCAGACCTCAATCTCTCAGCTCCAACAATTGACGGAAACATTGCTGCTCCAGATCTCAAAGTGAATTTGTCTACAGCAGAAGTAAAGGGAGAGAATAATACATCTCCAAGTGGTGAAGCCAATCTTCAAAACTTATATTCACCAGATCCACCAAAAAGTACATCCAAATGGTTAACTAGGTGGAGTTTAGACGAAAAAGAGGAGTCGTCTGCCTCAGAAACTGAAGGAAGTATTAGTGAGGATGAAACTGAAAACGATTTATCTAACATTGAGGTGGAAGTTCCCAAGTTTAAATTCCACAGACTACCAACACACAGCACTGAAAACCTTACAGAATCTATCGGAGTCTTAAATTTGGACACAATAAGTCCAAAAATTAAAGGTTACTTTAGACCAGATGCTGGCGCCACTTTGCCAAAAGTGTGTGTATCGACAAATCAGGGAAAGAAGGGCACTTCACCCTCCGGTCCTATTGACATAATGGAGCGACTTCGATTGTCTAAGGCAAAAACTGCTACAGTTAATGTTTCACAGCCTGAAGTGAAAAGTGATCTTAATCTGGCAGGGGATGTCACCGCTCCTAGCCTTGCTGTAGGCTCCACTACAGATACAGTCAAAATGGCAAAATCTGAGTTTGGAATCAATGTGAATTCTCCTGAAAACTCATCAGAGGGTAACGATAGCATGTCAAGAAGCCTCTCAAACATGCTTGGCCTAAACATTAATTAAACATCCAGATGCTGATTGATTTTAGTTCCAAGCTTTGAGAGTCTCCAAAAATGTCCAAATGGAACTTGTAAAAATGGAACTGGAACATGTAAATGGCTAACGATTCTAAGCCGCCATGACAAAGTCTAATAACACTTTACATTTTTGTGACTTAGAATGCATAACCTTTTACAACCTATAACAGCTTATTACAACACTTTTTACACTGTCAAATATTTTGTGTATGACAGGGATCACCACCTAATGGAGCTTGTTTGTTACTATGTACAATTAGAAAGTAGTATTTTAATATTTGTAAATACATTTACCAAACACACTAATGTTGTACTTATGCAGTGTCTTGAGTTAGATAAGTTTAATGATGGAATAAATTACTTCATTCCTGACCTTGTGTGTGAAAACACGATTTAAATGCTACATTTATTGAAATACCTGTCTACCTGTATGGGTATTTTTTAAGAAATATATCTGCATGGAATTTGATTCAGTTCAGTGATGTTTACCTTTGAACGCAATCTGAATGAATTATATATTTTTGTATATTAAGTGATGGCAAATTTATTATTGTATACCGAAATCATTTGTTCTGTTAAATAAAGTACTTCTAATTCTAAGTACTTCTAAGTAATTCTTTTGCCTCCATATTTCTAACACAAGACTATATTTTGTACCAGTGCTGCTTTCCTATAGATAGCCATATTGAGTATTCATAAATAAAAGAATACAATGCTAAAACTGAACATGTATTATGTACTATCAATACAAAGCGGTAATTTGCGATATTTTATATGATACTATTAGAGCAAAATTAGACCGTCAACTTTTCATATGGTATCTAAAGAAACAGAAATGTTGATTTTCTTTCCAAAAGTTAATTGACTGGATCTATTGTACTTGAAAAAATCCCCAAAAGAAACAAAACACTTAAAATAAGAATATAATTTTCATGATATGCAACACTACATCATCTCTGATTTAATAAACTAAATGGAGAAAAATAGAAAATCACCTAAAGCAAACAATTAACTCATGACCAAACCCAAAATATCACTGGAAATGATGTTTTTCCCAGCTTGCCATGTCAGGAACACAAGTTATATTCCTAATATTGCTACAAAAAAAAAGAAAATTAGACCGGTTGATTGAGACCATGAGAACAGATATGAGCACAATGTCAATACATTTCACTTACTATAGTTTCCTACCTTTTCAATAAACTCCGCAGGAGTCAACCCTACCCTATTTCTGCTAATCACTGATTGCTATACAAATCTCTGACCACAACAGATCTATGTCCCTTTGTTATTTCCTATTCAATAAAGTGAAGAGCAAAATGAAAGAAAAAAAGTCTGCCTGTTCTCAGACTTGGATGTGATCTTACCAACTCCAATTCTGACAGGAAACATAGCTGTAAGATGATTTGGTTTCAACACAATCTGAATTTATGCTGGAAGCAGGGAGTAGGCGGGGAGGGGCAAATAGCTTTAATGAGCCTGTTGCCAGCGTGAAGGCCAGTCATTCTTCATCCAGCGCTGAAGAAGCTGCAGCACATCAATGCGCTGGTAGTGACGGCAAAGGTCGGTGAGTTCCGTGACTGTCTTCTGGTTGTAGCGTAGCAGAAACTCCTGTGTAGGGCTGTGGCACATAGATCCCTGGGTCCGGTGCTCCAGCATGGTCAGTTCATCATAGCTCATACCCCAGCGACTGGCAAAGTTCTTCCAGTTCTTGACAGTGCAGTGGTTGGGGTCCAGTTTCAGACGGAGTAGATCCAGCAAGTCTTTGTCGTTCATCAGGTCACTTATCTTGGGTGGTGGGACTGAGTAACAGCACTTGTCACAGGGGTTCAGGAACTGTGGTTCTTTAGAGAAGTCTGTAAAGCAGAGGGAAAACCAATTTATAGTCACTCAGACATAATGTGTTTGCTCATGAGTACATTAATGGTTTGACAACAATCTATAAATATTTTAGACATGTCAGTGAGTAGTCCTCGACCCTGTATTTTACTTTTTATCTTGATTGATTTACCTGGTGAAATTGACCCTGTGCAGATACAATCTAGTCCATCTTCCTCTGGCTGCAATAGGTGGGAGGGATGGTCAACAAATAAGTGTAGAATTGTAATTCCTGGTCAAGATTTATAAACCACCTTATTCACACAACTTACTTTACCAGCAGGAACCAATAATCATAATTAACAATACTGTCATTTCAATATTGAATACTGACACAATTTGTTCTTAAATTGTTTGAAATGTACACTTCTGTATATGTCAAATAGTATGTGGACACCTGTCAGTATATGGACTCAGTGGGGGGGCAACCCCCCTGTGATGGTCAGGTGTCCACATTCTTAACATTGATCTTTAAAAAAATATTTGAAGAGGCCTATTTTACCTGTCTTATTCTGTCTGAATGAGGTATAAGGTATCCAGGAGGCATGGAACTTAGCTGCAGTGTCACAGTATCTGGAGGAAACAGTTAACTGTATGAGGGAATGCCCCCCATCACAATGTAAAGATAAGCACATTGTGTGACTGTATGTTACAGACATTCGGATACTCTACCTTTAGGTTCTGTAACCTGAACTGGATAGTTGGACTTTAGGGACTGAAAAAGAAAATAGAATCAGAAAACAGGAGAATGGGAGAAAAATGATGTGATAACTATTCATTGTTGTTAATACACTATTCAATCTGTGTAGGGAAATGTCAATAAAAGAAAAAGAGCATTCCAAAATATTAAGTAACTGTGAAGGAAAATTACACAGTTTTCAGCCACAAAGGATGCTTGCTCCAACTTGTTTCTTAACCCTCGTGCTGCCTTCGGGTCACATGACCCAAAGGTTCATAACGAACCATCGTTGTGTTTACCCAATTTTACCCAATACAAAAACAAATTAAAATAATTTTCTTTTAACCTTTGCAATGTGGGGGGTCTGAGACAGCCTAGCTGTTAAAAGAAAATGCTTCACTTTGTCTTTGTATGCGGTAAATTTGTCGCAATACGACGGTGGGTCACAATGACTGATGGGTCAGAATGACCCGAAGATAACACAAGGGTTAATAAATCCCTGGTCCTATGAAACACAGTACATCAAGCTTACTACAGCAATGTTTCAATGGCTTCATATACCCTTTCCGAGGAACTGCATTCAACTTACGAATGCTCGACTTGATACAAGGCAGAAAGTTAACTTGTAACTGCTCTACTATACGTTCTGAACAATTTAAAACTTACCATTTCTGGCATAAAACTGCTAGTATCAGTGTCCTCCACTGGTTCTACAGATATTCTATCTGTGAAGACCAAGCAGACATAACACCTCTGTTACAATGCTGACAACCTTAATGCATACAGTTTGGTATGGAGGTACATTTGTGTCTTGTTGAGAGAAAAAGCTTTTTATTTTCAATTCAAAATAATTGTTCTGAAACCAAAACAAAGCTTCAGAGTAAAAAAAAAAATTTTTGGTAACACTTTATAATAAGTCAACGCTTTTTGGCATTTACAAAGTGTTAACCAATAGTTAATTAATCCTTTATAAAACATTTTGAAACATTAACAATACATTATTAAATAGTTAATAAGTTTATATTAAACACTATGTTGATCATTAATAAACACTGTTAAATATTATGGATTTTATTCATAATACAATATAAGGTGTTTGATAACTGCATTATCATACTTTAAAGACAGCTTGTTAATATAGTTGCAAACCAGTAGTTTAAAAGGTGTTAGCGGTACATGAGCTGGTATAGAAAGCATTAGCAAATGGTGAACAAACCATTTACATTACCTTTACAAAGCATGAGTAAATCACTAACAACATATTAACTTATGTCTTTAATTAAAGTTCGCCAAGTGGAATACATTATGTACACTAATACTTAGCAGATATCTTAACAACTATTTTATAAAGACCTAATGATGCAACTTCTGATTAGTAATGCAAGTTATAAATCATTTACTAACTGTTAGTTAAGGCTTTTGCGTGACCTAATCTAAAGTGTCAACTATCTATGCCTTATTAAACATTTATAAGTTATTTATTAAGGTATTCTTTTCCATTCTCGAACCTCACATTCACAAAGGCTGAACATACGTTTCTCAAAAGGAAACAGACACAACACAATGTGATACTCAAAATTACTATTTTATTGAAGTAACAACAGGCATGTGTCTTACTAGTACTTACTACTTAGCTCTACAGTAAATCAAATCAAATCAAATTTATTTGTATAGCCCTTTTTACAAGCAAGCATGTCACAGAGGGCTTCACATATGCCCATAGAACTGCCCCTCAACCAACCTAAACCCTCAAGGAAGACAAGGAAAAACTCCCAAAAAACTCTCAACAGGAGAAAAAAAATGGAAGAAACCTTGGGAGGAGCAATTCAGAGAGGGATCCCCTCCTCCAGAGACGGTTGGAGGGATCCCCTCCTACAGTAACCGAGAGTGACAGCGGTCGATACGTTAAAACCTCAGTTTGATAGCTATTTCCCGGCATGACCGAACGGTCGGGGTTAGTAAGTTGTTTATTATATGCCATTTTTAGCTCTTTCCATTTAACTAAAACATGTCGTTTTGTTCAGCTCTACTCAAGTCTTCTCACGGTGTATTTCAGGTGTTAGCACCTAGCAACCAATCTGAAATATGAGCAACCAAACCTAGCAATCTGCCTAGCGCTTGTCGTTTATCTCTCTGTGTTCACACTTTTCTGCTCTTTCAGAAAGTTAAGAATTTCCTATGATGTCTGATGTCTTCATTGTCATCTGGATAGTAAAACTCCTCGATCTTCATTTTGAAGATGACATCAGCGGAGGGCAATATGAATACGTATCAGACCGCAGATGAGGTCAATACGCCATAGATATATATAGACCATGAATACGCGGCTAGCATGACTACCCATTAGCCAATCAGAACGCTTGTAATGTTGTCGCAATTGAACCAATATGCTGTTCTTATTGGTCCAGAAGACGTTCTCAAAAGAGTTGTTGATATGTTGCCTTGGAGATGTAGTGACGTCACCAGTACAAGTGCAGCTGATTGCTCTGAGAAGATGGCGTCTGCTCCAGATTCGCCATGTTTGATTTGGAATCTTCCCACATATTGTTGTAGTATATAAGAAACCAAATGTTTACTCTTCGACAGGTCAGCAAACGCTTTGTCGCCTCAATTTGTTAAAACGATTTGTTTGTAACGTTTTAACAAATCTCTGCTTTCAAAGGCGTTTGCAGACCTGTCAAGGAGTAGCTAAACATTTGCAGTTTATTACAGCCATTTTTGGAAAATAAAATACAGCCTTGGGTAACCAACTTTTATACCAATTCTAGTGTATTGCTTCTTAATGGAAATAAAATACTATTTTATTACCCAGGTAAATAAATTAACAGCTATTTCTTCTAAAAAACAAAAACACAATCTATATAGTCTATAAATACTTAATAAGGCATAGATAGTTCACACTTTAGATTAGGTCACGCAAAAGCCTTAACTAACAGTTAGTAAATGCTTTATAACTTGCATTACTAATCAGAAGTTGCATCATTAGTAAGTCTTTATAAAATAGTTGTTAAGATATCTGCAAAGCATAGCCTAGTGTACATCATGTATTCGACTTGGCATACATTAATTAAAGACCTAAGTAAATTATTGTTTTTAGTTGTTAGTTATTTACTCATGCTTTATAAAGGTAATGTAAATGGTTTGTTCACCATTTGCTAATGTTTTCTATACCAGCTCATGTACCATTAACACCTTTTAAACTACTGGTTTGCAACTATATTAACAAGCTGTCTATAAAGTATGATAATGCAGTTATTAAACACCTTATGAATTGTATTATGAATAAAATCCATAATTGTTAACAGTGTTTATTAATGATCAACATAGTGTTTAATAATAAGCTTATTAACTATTTAATAATGTATTGTTAATGTTTCAAAATGTTTTATAAAGGATTAACTAACTATTAGTTAACACTTTGTAAATGCCAAAAAGCGTTGACTTATTATAAAGTGTTACCTATATTTTGAAAAATGCTATCATCCACACTCCATTTGGGCAAGACTGTCCCCATTTGCTTGCAGTACTATCATTGCAGAGTGGTAAATCACATTACTTTTGGTTAGTTATTCTCAAACTAACCAAAAGAAAGGCTTAACAGTATTGGTACATTGGTTATTTTGAAGCCTCGGTTTTTGTTTCAGAAACAAACCAACGTTTTTGTTTCAGGAAGAAACCAAAACTTTTTTGATCAAAAAGAAAAAGGTTTTGCTCTCATCAAAAAGACACAAATGCACCTCCATAGTTTGGTGTGTTGCTTTATGTTATTTAAGACAGTGTTAACCTACATTTTGAGAGTCGCCTAGAACTGATTAAACATATGTCAAGAACCACACATTGATTAGTTGAGAGAAGCACAAAGCACCGCTTTGAGGACTAGAAAATAACTGTGCAAGGCCACATGGGTCTCTATCAGTCAACGTCACTGTGAAGCCATTGTGTGAGACTAGAGGGCTCTAAATAAAGCGTCAGCTCTGACCTTTCTTCAGTTACACTCCATGACGTTAACACCTTATTTCAACTTGTATGTGAAGCTTGGATAAGAAAATGCAATAAATGAAACCAAGATGGTAACTGCCATATTACTGTAGCAAGTCCAGTCCAGAAACAGGCTTCCGGGCTAAACCCACAACATTGTACAATAGGCTAGTTGCTTTCTGATATTCTTCAGTAAGGTATGTTTGCATTGTGACTGTTGTGTAGGAATGGACTGATGAAGTGACAACACATTTGCCTAAAAAAGACTTGAAGTCAATATGATGTCATTTCAAAAGTTGACCGTTGGTGAGAATACTAATCTCACCTTAACATATATGAGCATTTCCCTAAAATATTTGAAAGCGTCTCATATACTCAAGGTTTTCAAGGTTCCTGTCATCTATCCTGTCAATTATGACTCAAAGTGTATTTCTAGAACTGCCACAAGATTGGAAGTATCATGACGTTGTTTTGAGGGGATGGAAGAGATAAAAAAAGAATAATGTCTCACTGTATTTGTGTTAAGATAGAGAAAAGGGGTAGGACTTGAAAAGTTTGTTATGAACTTCTTACTACTCCTTTTTGAACATGGGAATTTCTAATTTGAATTACTATGCTGAGAAGTACATGACCTTATTAAGCTGTCATTATAATTGTAATTTTATATATGTATGCATGTCTGTATATATATTTTTTTATTTTATATATTTTTTTACATGTTCAAAATAAACTACTACAACTACTACTGTATTTGTGTATTTAAACTGTAAACATTATCTACAAGACACACTGTAGTGTGGTGTGGTGTACATACAACTATTTTATGGTTTTTTTCTTCACTGTGTCACAAACTACATAGATACTGAGAATGTAGCTTTTGCTTTCCTTAGTGGAAAAGACTATGGTAATAACTGTAACACCACTGTACAGGTTACTTACATAAAACCTTATAACAGCACAAGATGGGAATACAATAAATTCATTTTTGTGCAAACAACAACAGTGGAAACTACAAAAATGTACCACTGTCCTCTAGAAATATTCTTGCATGGCATAGCCCAATGTTTTTGTTTGTAGACTTGGGGAACATTTATTGATATCATTCCATCTTGCACCACTCATTGGTAAATTCTCAGACTCACAGAACACACTGTATAGTATCAGGCACAAGCATATCTCAGTTTGTCGGAGTCACATATAATCAACTAAAGCAGAGCCTGTTGTGCATTGTTTCTGTCTCAGAGGGAATGTAGGGGCATGTACCTGCTCGTTCTGGATGAAATAGAAAGAGATGAAATAGAAACCACATCATAATATATTGCTCAGGGCCGCATTTCCACACAGATGAACCTAGATTTTCTCCTTTCTGACCACCCATACCCTGTATGAAAGGATGACTAGAGTTTCAAAGCCATTCATCAGACCGTGTGCATTTGGTGTGCAGCAACTAAACATGCTTTTTTCCACACATGGTTTGAGCTGAATGGCATGCTAATACTTGACTCAATCCATTGAATACCCACTGCTAAAGCAAAGATGTACATTGTCATGTCTTTGCATGATAGTTTGTGTTAGGTGTGTGTGTGTGTGTTTGTGTGTGTGTGTGTGTGTGTGTGTGGGGGGGGGGGGGTGCAGAGAAAGAGTGCACAGGTATTTAAGGGAATTAGTGTACATTTTCTAAAAGTGTGTTATCAATCTAGTGAGACA
The DNA here is from genome assembly GCF_963692335.1 of Osmerus eperlanus. Lineage (NCBI taxonomy): Eukaryota > Metazoa > Chordata > Actinopteri > Osmeriformes > Osmeridae > Osmerus > Osmerus eperlanus. Next base: position 12,339,030 of record NC_085023.1, read on the forward strand.
CATGCAATACCCAGTTGCTATTTGTCTGATAGAATGTACTCTAAGTCTGAAACTAGGATAGAGACTGTTTAAGTGAGTTGAAATGAAAACATCCAACTATAGTTACTTTAGTTAGTAATAAACTATAACTTTAACTACAGTTAGTTAAAAGCCACAACACTGGATGCACTTTCATCAACAAAAACAAGTTATTTAGGCTTACAACTAATTTTTCACAATTTGAACTAAGAGTTGAAAAGGAAAAAAAAGTTTATAAGTATAATGGCCATTGGTACCCTTCACCAGTAGCCTAGAACACATATAACTGCAATCCGGACACTGTAAACGCCTAAGGAAGTTAACTTACTCTAATTTAATCCTACATCTGTAGGCTATGACAATGACGATGGACCAGTTCTGCTCCACTACGACTGTACATGAACATCTCTTGATGAGTCTCTTTTTTGGACACTGTTCTAGAATTACGTGTGATTTGGAGTCTTTCAACATTCTCAAATAAATGGTCCATTTAGGCTATAGGACATTATGGGTAAAATTACTTTCCAAATAATAATTATATCAAAACATTTCCTTCAGACAAATTGCACAATATAGCCTTTGTGTTTGGCCTTAAGACCACAATAGCCAACTTAATTCACAGGATGAGTAAATCGGATCATAAAGAAAGATGGCATACCCAAGCAAGGGTAGCCTTTGTTATTAATTTCTCCAACTTACCAAATGTCTCCTGAAACGCCTTCAAGCTGGTCATCTTTACACCAATAGAGTCACACATATGAGAACAGTCAGTTAAGCTAATATGAAAAATAATAAGGAATAAACTGTTTTGCGTAGAGATGTTGCCACTGCCACACCAGAGTAGACTGGTCTACCTGTGCCTGTGTTGAGAAGCGGAAGTTATGCAAATGATCTGTTAGCAAAGGAAAAAGTTTTAAGTTCGGTTTCTGAGAACTTCCCTCCCTGTGGTTAAAACGAAGCCGCAGGTTAGACAAGTCCAGGTCCGCTTGTCTGTACCTCTCCTTACAGTATTCTAACGTCCTTGGTCTGTCTTACTAGTACGTGGGCTTATTCAAATGCCACGCCAATAAACAAATAAGTAGGGCTACAACATTTTAGTAAACCGACGAACCTTATGTAATTGTGAATAGCCTATAATTGTTGGCTACCAATAGATTAGACGAGAACCCGGACGATCATGTGCACTTCGGGCACTAACTCAACTGCCAAGACCACAGAGGGCTATGTGCTGTTGGCCTTTATTATCGATATTTGCCTACATGCAGTGCTATTTCCAACGTGACCTTTACTTTTTTCTATCAATAATAGGTAGGCTCCATGAGTCATTTCACAGCCAAGTGGAAACGTCCCATTTGCAGACCTCATGTGACAGTTTGCTGCCACCTGCTGTATCCTCGGTTGAGAAACAGACGCATCACAATTCGAGTCAAGGGAGGCCAGCAATTTTTCAGTATTACACTTGGATACTTAGCTAGGCCTAATGTTTAGGCTATTAATGTGGGCAAAACCTTTCAAAGTTTGTTCAAAATAAAGAACATATTATCGGCATGTTGGTTTTTGAAGTAATCCTTCAATGCGGATCAGACACTGTTTAACAGAGCACTGTGGGCTACGCCATAAAGTTTTAAGGGGATTGGAGGGAAACGTAGGCTATTCTGACTACAAGTAAATCAAAGCGTATTATAATTTATACAGTGGGAATTGAAATATCCAATTTGTGCATTATTAACAACACGAATCAATGCGTAAAACTGATTAGTGACGTTGAGTATTTGCATGCATCACGTAGACCTTTTGCCAGCTTATTTTTTATCCTTTGCCTTTCCTAAAGGCTGCACTCGGCTAAACCGATGGGTAAACTCCGTCATTACGTACAACTACGTAGCACGTTCGCCCAATCAGCTGAGGAGCTACAACCCCAGGAAAGAGGCAGATGATATGGCAGCTTTGTGAGCGTCCAGGTGGAACTTGCTTTGTTAATACGGTTAAACATTTGAATATGAAAACGTTTTAACGCTAAAGCGGCGACAGAGCACTTGCTCGAAATGATTTACTTGATATTGATTTCCGCGTTGTCTGGAGCACTCATTACATTGATATTACAGTTCTTGCTTATTTACCGAAGAAGCCCGGAGCCTGTAGCCAGGACAGTGCAATATGTCAAAACAGTGCCTGATCCCATATTGAAGGATTACTTCAATAATCAACATGCAGAACCAGGCCAGCAACATCAAGAAAACACACTACCTACTTCATCCAAACAGCAAGAGGCCATCTCTCCAAGGCAACAGGAAGCGACTGTCACCAGCAGTAGCCCTAAACAACAATCGCCACCGCCTTGTCAAAGCGAGCTCATCCACACCTCCAAACCGGAGACGTGCAATTTTCTAAATGCAATCTTTTTGTTTCTATTCAGGGAGCTCCGTGACACCCCAGTTGTTAGGCACTGGTTGACCAAAAAGATTAAAGTGGAGTTCGAGGAGCTATTACAGACCAAGACAGCAGGTCGACTGTTGGAGGGACTCAGTTTAAGGGACATTTCCCTAGGTAATTCTTTGCCTGTCTTTAAAACGGCCAAACTTATGAAGCCGGTGAATTTAAACGAGGATGGTATGCCAGAGGAACTCAATTTCGAGGTGGACCTTGAATACAATGGAGGTTTCCATTTGGCAATTGATGTAGAGCTCGTTTTTGGAAAATCTGCGTACCTGTTCGTCAAGATGACTCGTGTAGTTGGAAGGCTGAAGCTGCAGTTTACTCGCATGCCTTTTTCGCACTGGTCCTTTTCATTTCTTGAGGACCCACTGATAGACTTCGAGGTGAAGTCTCAGTTCGAAGGAAGGCCGTTGCCCCAGCTCACGTCAATTATTGTCAACCAGTTGAAACGAATCATCAAAAAGAAACACACCTTGCCAAATTACAAGATCAGGTAACTTTATTAGAGTTCAAATGATCCTTGGGTGTGTGTTATTTAACATAATGTTGGACATCAATTATGGAAAGTCCTGTTTGTCTGGACATTGACGACTGCATTTTGACGTACTCCACTGCCATTTTTAGATGATACAGGGAGGGCTGGTTTGGATTGGGGAGGCCTGTCAATTTAAATAGTCCATATTCAAAGCTCTAGGTTATACCTGCTTGCAAATCTCTTATGTGATGTTCGAATAGTACTTGTAGGCCTACATCCTCAGTGAGTACTAATGTACTAATAATTCTGGATCTGCAGGATATGAGTCTAGATTGAGGTCAGAGCACAGGATTTTACCAGTGTCAAAGAAAGCCAGTGTGGTGCCTCACATAGCCTGGTGTGATAGGCAGAGCAGAAAGAGGGGTGACTTGTCACTGCTGAATAGACCACAATTGGGTGTGAAACTGGCACTACCAAATGCAACAACTGAAAAGAGAAAGTCTTCCCTTCCCCTTCACTAGGGTTGCATTAAAGGCAACTTAAGAATGTTCTTTCTTACATTTCCTTTCATCTCTCTGCTTTTGCCTTTCTTAATACTTTAGGCCTATATGTTTAATGTCAATTAGCCTACTATTTATAATTAATAAATTAGACGTATCATTTGTGGACTATATTTTCCAGAGTTTTGCAACAATGTAGGCCCATGTGAAATACTAATATAATGCATCCTAATTGAACAACTATTCAACCTTTCCATTTCCTGAGACTCCTGAGCTCTCTTCTCCAAGATTCAAAGCTATTTTATCAAGTGAGCTATTTAAAAGGGTAGCCCGTATCACTTACAAGATGTGAAAAAGGTTTGACCCGCACTGAAGTGCTTATTGACACTGTCAGCTTGTCACGACTGCTGTGACAGCATTTTCCGAGCTCAGCATTCTAGCCCCAAATTACATGACACTGACCCATCCAGCTAGCTTGTTTGTGCTACATTTGGAAGGGTCACATAACTTAGATGGGAGTGAGGGGAAAGTTGCAGGTTAACTTAAAAATGTAATTTACTTTCTCGTTGTCCTTAAACAATCCTAAGAAATATAGAGGAATTGTCAAATAATCCGTATAGTCTAGTGAGTTGTTAGTTGTAGTGGATTTCAAAATGAGTATACTACATTGCAGTTAGGCTATGCACTTTTGACAAAATGTACAGCATGTGTAATTGTCTGCAATATTTGTCAGGTAATTGTCTATAAAAAGATGCACAGTTTTCCCTCAAATTAATTATGCTAAACTCTTTAATTGCTCACAAGTAGTTCAACATGATATTCTTTGTGGGCTGTTTAAAAGAGACAATGATCTGGCTGTTCATAAAACCAAAATTCTTTCAACATGTCCCTCAGTTGTCTTTAATGACAGATATAATTTTTCATTAAAGACAAAGTACACAATTCACGAGTAGGACCAAACTGTAGTGCACCTGTCTGGGAATCTTAATACTGTGCATGCCTGCATTTGTGTTTGTCTGTTACTCAGGTGTGTGTGAGAGAAAGAGAGTGAGAGGATTGCCCGTGATTAGGATGCTGAACGAGTGAGCGGGGTGAGTGTGATGATGTAATGAGAAACAGCCTTTAAGGATGGAGCAGTGGATGGTGGGATTTGCTGAATGGCACAGATGGTTGGACTCTGGAGGGAGCAGGGGGTTCTGGACATAATCCAGACATTACAGCACACTCATGTTGAGTCCGATCAAAAGCAAATACTCTACTAGGATACTCCACTAAAAAGTGGGATACACTACTAGCATACTAAAAAGGAGGATACTCTACAGCCTGCTTCATGTCACGTATGCTGCCTGTTAAACTGTAGCTTTTTTTTACCTGGTAGGACAACATTCTTATCATTCTTAGAATTTGTTTGGGTTATGATAATGATACACTCACAATCTGGCATGGTCTGATCATGGCATCTGCTGACAACGTGTCACTGCCACCTGAATAGAGCATGGTGGGCTAAGTAGGCCTATTACTTGGTAACCTCTATATTTTGGGAAAGTGATGCTGCAGCAAAGAAACAATAAAGTTTTGTTTTGGTTGAGCAGTTCCTCGATTATGGCTTACTAAAAGGGGCCCTACTTGCTTATCTTTGACATGAAGTTTGGCATAGTTTTTTGCGTTAAGGGTGGGGGATACATACAATCTTTGACTGATTGATTGATACTTTGATTTGTAGATCTACAGCAACTGTAAACCTAGCATAGGGATGGTTCTATGATTGCAGATGCTGGCCAAGTTTCACTGTATTCCTTCCACTGTAAGCTTTGGCTGTTTATTGTGGGAAAATATGAAATCATTTTTCATTTGAGACTTCCTGGACCATCAGTAATGCGGCAATCCTCATGGCAGGGTTAGAGGCATTACAGCATCTCTCTCTCTCTCTCTCTCTCTCTCTCTCTCTCTCTCTCTCTCTCTCTCTCTCTCTCTCTCTCTCTCTCTCTCTCTCTCTCTCTCTCTCTCTCTCTCTCTCTCTCTCTCTCTCTCTCTCTCTCTCTCTCTCTCTCTCTCTCTCTCTCTCTCTCTCTCTCTCTCTCTCTCTCTCTCTCTCTCTCTCTCTCTCTTGCTATCTCTCTCACACACACACACACTCACACACACATGCACCCTTATCCTCGGTCAGCTGTGTTGTATGTTACATAATTGCTCTGTGGACATCTGTTATCCCTCCACTCGTCCCTCTCCTTGGGCTCTTTGACTTCATCTGCAGGGGGCAGTTGGGGAGGAGCCTGGGCACATGTATACATTACAAAGTACAGTCAGAGATCTGTTAGTAGGCTCCTTAATCAATTTTTTTTTAGCACCACTGCAGACACCAAGAGAGGACTCTTGCATCGATTGGACAATTATTGGCCGGGTTTCCCAGATTCGTTAAGAAGCTGTTAGCGTTAAGAGCTTCTTAACGAATCTGGGAAACCCGGCCATTGTTGTTTTGATCAGTTCATTTGAATCCCAGAGAGAAAAGGAAATGGCGATGATAGGTTCAAAGGCAGGGGTTTGGAATAGTAATTGGAAACTAATACTTTAGCAGAACACCATCCATTTGGTGCCAGAAGACGGAGTACAAAGGCTAGTTCTGGGCATCTCAAACAGATGGCTGTCGCATGCTTTTGACATGAGGTTATACTTTTTTAATTCGGATCTCTTAAATCCTCACCTTAAACCTAAAACCGTTCAGCTAAGGAGTACCAGAGCAGGGAAAAAATAGATCGTATAGTTATTGCAAGAGATATTTAGTTGTGTATCACTTTACATCTGTCACAACTGAACAGTTACAGTAACAATACTATTTTAACATTATTGTTGTGAGTTTTGCATGAATACAATGTGTTTCAGTGCTACAGTTCAAATTGTAACACACTGTTAGATACTTTTTTAGTCTTCTAGCAACTCCTCCTGCCACATGTGGCCATGATCGGATTATATCCTGGAACATCAGTCTGCACGTTTGAGACCGTCCCCTAAAATAGATGCTAATCTGGATCCATTCCTGCAGGGCGATTAAGCCATGAGTTTGCAGATCTCTATTGTACAACCTTGGTCAAAATCACATTACTTGGCAAGAATGATAGACTAGGCTTAATTGAGTTGTCTTGACTTTTAAGGATTTGGGGATCTTGGAATGTTAAACAAGCACTGATGGATTTTTCCTTTTCAAGGTTTTTCTGGATCAGTCAGTTCTTCTGTGAATTTATGTAGGCTTGTTCCATAGAAGGATTGTGTTTCTAATGCAATGTGGTCATCTTTATGTATCCTCCCTTTATACTGCATTAGATCACTGCATTCTGTCTGGCTCTTCCACTCTGAATTTGGGAGTGTGTGGCAGGTCCAGGACGTGACATGTTCAGAATACTAAACTTCACCCTGTCCTTTTCCAATTTCCAGTTTCACACAGCCATGAATGAACGGAGACATTTCTTTCTGTTATTTCAGCCCAGCTCGATATCCAGTTAATATAAAACCTATTGCAGCCCAGTCCATCACACTCCTCTGTCCTTAGTGTGCGCTAGCCCTTTTCATAGACAGAGAAAAGCACTAATCTGATTAAAGAGTCAGGTTTCCCATCTAAAAGGAATGTCCGGTCCAGAATATTGTTCCTAAATCCTTTGGACTTTTCTTAAAGAGAGCTTTTTGAAGTGCAGACCGTTTGTTTGAGTCAGGAGATGTCGATAACCATGGCCTTAGATTTGGAGGTGCTGATTCCCATCCCAGCCGCTTCGCATTTGGTTGCGAACCGCTCCAGTGAAAGCTGAAGGTCACGGCCCGATGAAGCCAACAGGACCACATCATCTGCAAAAAGCAGCGACCCGATCCTGAGGTCACCAAACCTGACCCCCTCAACGCCCTGGCTGCACCTAAAAATTCTGTCAATATAAGTTATGAACAGAATCGGTGACAAAGGGCAGCCCTGGCGGAGTCCAACCCTCACCGGGAATAAGTTCGACTTACTACCGGCAAAGCGGACCAAACTCTGACACCGTTCGTACAGGGACCGAACAGCCCCGATCAGGGAGTCCGGTACCCCGTACTCCCAGAGCACCCCCCACATGAGTCCCCGAGGGACACGGTCGAACGCCTTTTCAAAATCCACAAAACGTGTAGACTGGTTGGGCGAACTCCCATGCACCCTACAGAACCCTGCCGAGGGTATAGAGCTGGTCCACAGTTCCACGGCCAGGACGAAAACCACATTGCTCCTCCTGAATCCGAGGTTCGACAATCCGTCGGACCCTCCTCTCCAGAACCCCTGAATAGACTTTCCCAGGGAGGCTGAGGAGTGTGATCCCCCTAAAGTTGGAGCACACCCTCCGGCCCCCCTTTTTAAAGAGGGGAACCACCACCCCGGTCTGCCAGTCCAGAGGCACTGTCCCTGATGTCCACGCGATGTTGCAGAGTCGTGTCAACCAAGACAGCCCTACAACATCCAGAGCCTTAAGGAACTCAGGGCGGACCTCATCCACCCCAGGGGCCCTGCCACCGCAGAGCTTTTCAACCACCTCGGCGACCTCAGCCCCAGAGATAGAAGGGCCCCCCCCAATGTCCCCAGGCTCTGCCTCCACGTCGGAACACGTGTTGGTGGGATTAAGGAGGTCTTCAAAGTATTCCTTCCACCGATCCAGGACGTCCCCCATCGAGGTCAGCAGCGCACCATCCCCACCATATACAGCATTGACAGTGCACTGCTTCCCCCTCCTGAGTCGCCGGATGGTGGTCCAGAACCTTTTCGAAGCCGTTCGGAAGTCATTCTCCATGGCCTCGCCGAACTCCTCTCACGCCCGGGTTTTTGCCTCCGTGACCACCAAAGCCGCATTCCGCTTGGCCTGCCGGTACACATCAGCTGCCTCTGGAGTCCTACCAGCCAACAAAGTCCGTTGTAATGTGCTAATGGATAATTATTTAAAAAATACTCAATTCAGAAAACAGGTATAGACTAGACCAAGGGGTAGCATTTAATGCTCAACCTGACTAACGCTGTCTGTGGAATGTGATAGGGCCCTTGTCTGCTGGCCTGTAGGCTACTTAGCAGTGAGACAAAATGCAAGTTTGTTTTCAAATGAAGATTACTTTGTTATAGGGCACCACTGTCCCATTACATTTGGTAAATTCCTTGTACTAAATTCGACAAAGGAATGTAGGCTGGGCATTTTTCCCTTTGTGAGATTAAAAGAACTAGTTTCAAGGCTGCATGGGGCAAAACGTCACACTGACTGCGGATTAAAAATTGGGTATGTTAAGTCTTAAAACATTTCATTTGTGGACTTTTTAGCTTTTTGCCATCATTAGCAGTGTTGTCGAACTTGTCAAGTCTAGTTTTCTGGGGTTAGCTAGCATGTCCTTGGGTCTGAGGAGAAACTGCCCAGAGTTAGGCCTAGCCAGTTAGCAGCCAAATCTTAGAGAATGTCTGTCTTTGTCCCTCTTGACACACAAGTGCGCACGCACACACACACACACACACACACACACTCTATTGAGTTCTATTTTCTCCCTAGGAGAACCAACAACTAAGGAGCCCTAAAGGAACCTCAGACCCCGAGAGTGGTGTGGTACAGAGGCTTATTCAGAACCCCAGTTGATTAATGGTTCTGTTTGTGTGTAGCACATGGTGAACCTGTAGGGTACAGACTTAACACATCAAAACTGTGTTGTGTGGACAACAGAAGGTTGAGATTTTCAACCAGTATGATTTGCGGTTAAATTGTGACCTCTGCTCACACTGACTCATGAAGTGAACATGAGAAAATGTCTGTGACAAATTACTGAGATGTAAATTACGTCCTTAGTGGTTCATCTAGCTGAAGAACAAGTGCTGTACCTATTTACAACCAAACCTATTATACATTACTGTTAGAACTACCACAAAAAATGGCATTAGCTTCCTGAAATAGTCATTTCTAGAGGACACATGCTCACATACTCCAACAACTTGTCCATAATTACAAAGAGGCCCACCAATTAGACATCAACTGTTAGCAGGCCATGGTTCTGCTTTTAGCCCCTAACCACACCCAATAGAGGAAGTCTTAGTCACGGGAGCAAGTACTATGACTGCTAAGTCATTGCCTAGACTCTGGGTTGGAATGTGCTTTTCAGTCAGTAGACATTGACTCTGCTTGAACTTGAGGGTAGTAAAGTGGTTCTATTGTAGGTCTACTGACTTATTTCAAAGTGTTAGAATTGAGATACACACGTGAGTACGAGTAGGCAGACACTTTAATCAGCTTGGTGTGTTACAGGCTAAAATGCATCATCAGAAGGATAGGGGGCATGTTTTTATAGTGGGGCAGTGCGTTTGTGAGAACCATATATCTGGAGCACTGTGCAAGGGTGTGTCTTTCAGGATCATGCTGGATTGAGGTCATCCATGGTTTGTGTGTGTGTGTTTATTAATAATGTGAATGTGTGTGCAGTACAGGAAACACCCATGGGCCTGGTATATAATCTGATACCTGCAGGTATTTCCTCCAGCTTTTCCTGTTGTTCTCTGCCCCAACAACTGGAGCTGGAAGCTAGCCTGCTAGCCGTCCAGCTCTATCTGTTCTCAATTTACCATCCATCTCACCTCTACGCCTTATATGTCTTCTCAATCCCTAGTATATCATTCTCTCTTTCTCTGCCCTTTCTCTTCTTTTGAAGTCTTACTGTTCACCTTTGCACTTCATTCATTTACTGGACTTTGTCCTATGTGTTTATCCCCTCATAGACTACACCATCTCTCCACAGTATATCATCCTCCTCCTTCTCATGTTTGCCCCAGAGGGCCATGAATGTAACTGCCCTGAGATACAGTACAGATACAGTACCTTAATGTCTAAAATGTCATCCTGCAGTAGGTTATACTGACTTATGGCCATAGATAACAACTGGATTAAATCGAAAACAGATTTTGTCTTAAATTTAGGATTCAACATCTTAATTTTGGATTGAAAGGCAATAACAGTATATTTGATAGTGTTATGAAGTAGCTAGTAGCCAGAGGCAATGGCACCATCTGTTTATGTTGGTGGCTTATCTCTATGGCCTTAGTTCCTCGGTCACTCCTGAGTCCGTCCTGAACTTGATGACAGGGCATAGAATGCTAACCGGCTCTGTCTCTGTTAAGTGGCTAGCCGCAGGCTAACAGCAAATCCTCATCTGAAACATAGACGTTAGCAAGTTAGCACATACTGTATGTCCACAGGGCTTTACCTTCTCAACTCAAACAGCACAAAAGCAAAACTCAGCAATGCAGTGTTTTGAAGCTGTTTGCGTATTCACTGAATCTATTTGCTGAAGCAGTGTTATAGTGTGGATGACTGATTTGAGGGAAATCACACATTTATTTCCATTAAAAGTCCTTCACAGTAGATTTATTAGGAGCTGTGCCAGCTTCACTCCAGGTCAGATTATGATGTCACCTCGCATGTTGTCATCTTCCTGTTTACAAAATGCAGATATTTGTGGACTTCCCTTTGCTGCTTTTCTCACCACTTTATTCACCTAACTGACTTTTTGTAATAAAATATGCAAAGATGATTTCAATCACAGCTTTTTTTCCAGGATTTCTCTCTTAATTGTCTTCTTTGTATTTCCCCTCCCCCTGTCTCCAGATACAAGCCCTTCTTCCCGTTCCAAGTGCAGCCTCCTTTGGGGTCAGCCTGTGATTTGGACTTCTCCGTTCAGGACACCAAATTGGTGGAGGGCCGACTGAGAGTATCCCTCATTGAATGTAGCAGGTAGGAGATCTCTGTACTGTGTGATATTCACAATGCATACTGTACATAGGCCAGCCATCACTGCATTGGACCACTGTCTAGTCACGCTTGTAGGGTTACCCCATATTGACAAGAAAGACAATTGTATGCATCCAACATCTACAGTTAAAACCCTTGGCATTCTAGATACTTAACCTGCTGTAGCTGTGGACCCTGGCTAGACTGTGTTGAATCTGAAACCTTCTGGCCCTACAGTAACAGCAAAAGAGAAAATACAGCCTTGTGTACTCAGCTACAATGTGAGCTATAATGTGTTAAAACTCTATATAGCCCCAGACCGGACTGTGAGGCAGTACAACAGACCTATTGGGACTGAGGGCAGAAATACGGATCATTATTAATCACCCAGCAGTACGTGGAGGTTGTCTACAGCCTCAGTGAGGCACTTTCTTTCAGCCGCTGTATGTATCTCACGATGGTATTGTGCAACCCATTTATAGTACAAATTAGAGCCTGACCGATTTATCGGCAGGCCGATATTATCGGCCGATATTAGGCATTTTCCAAACTATCGATATCGGCATTTATAATGGCCGATAAATGAATATAAAAATAAAATAAAAAACAGACTAAACACCCGTCAATCATGTTATGGGTGTTGGCGTTGCATAGTTTATCCACCAGAGGGCACTCTACAACATCCCTGTTGGCAACACTTGTGTTTAGAATGCCACAAACCCTACAACCAGCTGATCCAGCCAGTCGGGCAGAGTGTTAGAATCTGTTTATGTTTTGTTACGCAATTCTGGATTTAAAAAAAATATATATCGGCCGATATATCAGAATATCTGATTTTTAAATCACCAAATATTTGTATTGATATCGGCCTTAAAAATCCTTTAGTTGGGCTAGTACAAACAATACAAAAGCACTGTTTTACTTAGTAACATAAGTTTCGAAAGCCTCAAAATACTATAAAATTAAAATGACCACAACAAGCCTAACTACTGATGTACAAGCAATATGTCAAACACACAAGTATTGCACCTGTTAAAGCATTGTCACAATGTTGGTCTATTGTAATGTGGCTTAATGATTGATATGAATGTTCAATTATATAAATCTCGGACTAGATGGAATAAAATAAAAAGCAAAACATTTAATAACTAACTACCTGATGAACGGATACCACTGCAAATCCTTTTATCTCATAGCAGTCCAAGATAATGAATTAGCAAATACACAAGAAATCCTGTCAATTATTTAGTTTGGAGACACATGCCAGGCTTTTACAGTTCAAAGATAAGGACACACCTATTGATTTAGGCCTATGTCCAAGTTAAAAGGAGCTAATAACATTTTGTCTGTATCTGGACCTTGTATTTGTCATCAGATTATATGCTAGGTGTACATGTCTGCTCTGGATCCAGTTTCTATTTCCTTTACTGCCTGGGCAAACCCCTGAAGGAAATGCAACACTAATCTATTTAACCCTTAAGGCTCTAAATTTACGATGTAATTTCATTACATCTTCTTCAAAGTAATCTAATCCATTACAGTGACAATGCCAAAAGACAAAAGGAGCCCCTCAAATGAGTCTTGCTGTCTTGGATTAAGTGTCACATCCCTTTTCTAGTCTTGCAAACCTGTGCTTGGAAGACACACCTATTTTTCTGTGGCCATGAACCACTTCCTCCATCTTGTCTGTGAAGGAGGGTGCAACAATTGTTGTGCCGGGAAGGGTTATCATTGTGAAGCGTGTGAATAGAGGAGGACGTTCGGATCAGCCACCTCATTAATAATGAACATGGCCCACTCCCAGGCTGCCCATTATGTAGCCAGGCAGACCCAAGTCCTGCCACCCGTCTCAGCCCATGGGGTGCAAATGGATATCCTCTTACCTCACCGGAGCAGCCAGCCATGTCTTACCATGACTGCTAGCTACTTGAGGCTCATTTGGGGTGTTAAACATTTTGTGTTGTGATAGTTTTCCAAAAGTATGTGTTACATACTTTGTTGAGGTTGTTCTAAGTTATCCTTCTAGTTGTCATTCATTTTGTAATTCTTGAAAATGAATGACAACCTACTGCTCAAAATATTAATATGTTAAACAAAAACAAGCTTTCAAAACTTATTTTACAATCACGATTTTTTTCTTCATGAATTGGAATTCTTTCCAAATAACCTTTGATTGTTTCTTAGGACTCCAAAACTACTATAACACTCTTCATTAATTGCTTCTTTTCAGTCAAATGCTATTCATCTCCAGCAGAGGGAGCTGTTAATTATGTAGCAGCTCAACACGATTTGACTTCTGCTGGCAGACTCCATTTCTGTGAATGATTGAAATCCACACCAGGGGGCAGCAGTGACTTTCTTAATGTGCATCTTTGGCGCAAAACAGCTCTCGAGTGCACTCGTTCATTACAAATATTTGGACAGAGAGCATTACAATCCAATAAAAGTCTGACTAATATTGTTTTTTCCTCTTGTCTTGTCCTTCTGTGCACCAGACTGTTTATCCTGGGCTCTTATGACAGAGAGACCTACGTCCACTGCACCTTTGAACTGAGCAGCCATGAGTGGAAAGAGAAAACCCGCAGCTCCATCAAAACGGTTTGAACCTTTGTCTTAAAATGCTACTTCCTGTGTGTACCAGTGTCTCTGTGTGTGTACCAGTGTCCCACCCCCACCCTGCTCTCCCCTATGTAAAAGGATACTAGCCATTTTTCTTAAAGATCACTCATTCAGAGGGCCTGTTTGTTCAGACAAAGACTTTAGGGACATATGTTTGATGAGCTATCCCTTGGTCATAGGCCCAGGCAACCCAAGACAACAGGTCTTCATTAGGGTTGGGGTTTATTTACAGCGACAATAATATTTAAAGCCTATTCTTTGAAATGATATCAGATCATATTGCAAACCTCAATGTACGATTAAATTAAAAGGCTACTTTGGCAAATGCTGAATACATAAAGGTTCTATTTCATTGAATTCAGTGCTCTTTCATTAAATTTTTTGTTTTCATGCAAATGGACAAATTGTGTACAATGTAACTGTAAGTTTTATTACAGTCAGCTCAGCTGGAGCCATTGTCTGCGCATCAATCATGTTAATACACTGAAGATGCTGTTTTGGCGCAAAAAACTCGAACCTTTGTTTTATAAGCACATAACATACATGATGCTACATGATATATTGGGGCTATTATTGGCTAAACATTTTAAATTTCAAAATAATGTTGCCTCTTACAAAGAAGGAGGACATTTGCCTAAATAGATGCTACCTCTCTGTTACTAGATAACGGTGTAGATAAGGAGCATACTGTAGCTATTTACCGGGATGTATGAAAGGACCGTTGCATTGATGCCAGACATGACCCCCACCCCCCCTTCCTCCATGACATTTGGAGAAATTATGAATTTTGAATTTTCCTTGGTAGAAAACCTTTTCTAATTGCCGCAATTGAGAGATATTAACATTATCACATCAGGACTGTTGGAAGTGACTAACAAGCATTTAAGACTTAAATGTCAGGCCTAATCAATTCAACTTCATCAACACATACACTGTGTTACTGTGGTATTTGACAGTTGGAATCTGGTTTGACACAAGGTTTATTTAAATTTTGTTTAAAATGTAATTTATCTCAGCAAATTGTCAACGTTAATGCATAGTTTTCAGTTTTTGTCCAGCAGGGGGCAATGTCACTGTACAATGCATTACACACCTAATAAGAAAGTTTTATCAATACAGTTCAAGCCATGCTTTGCACGATACTAGCTCTTAATATCATAGCCGTGAAGAGCAAGAACAAACACATACTTTTGGCAATTGTATTATAATATACTCAATATTCTCATAATACGTACCTACCACTGTTCCCATTTAGATTTTTATAATAAAAATACATTTATTATGTTTTTTTGTTCTTTAGGGAACTGAATTTCGAAAAAGGCAAAGTGCTTGGTGAATGTAAAGGCAAGCTATCCGTCAAGCTATTATTACAGATATTTACCCCAAATAAGGTTATTTAATTTTTCATTACGGAAAATAATCAGCTCCTTTGTCATGTTTTGCAGACAGTGCCAGAGTTGTCATTGTTTTTATTGACTTTGTTATCTAGTTGAGATATTGAATTGAACACTTTCTCTGTATCTCTCCCTGATGCAGTGAACACAAGAATAATATATTTTAGTCATCAAACACAATGGTTCTACTGGCCCATAAAATCTTTCCACTACCACTCTCGATATCACTGAAATGTCCTCAACTCCAGGACTGCTACAATAATTGTATACTTGACCAAGATGGCCACTGGTGCGACCCTCTTAAACATCCTCCACATACTTCATAGCTCCTGCTGTGCTCTCCATTAATATGCACGTAAATGCAGATACAAGGTGGCATTTGGGCCGTTTTATCAGACTTCACCAGACCATGTGTACCCAGCAGGACTCTATATCAGGGATTAAAGGAGATACCATCTGGAAAAGGTCAAAGCTCTCTGTTTCCCTCCTCTTTTCACCCTCCTCCCCTCCAAGCATGATCAGTGGAGATGAGAGGTTCCCACTTCCTTCAGTAACCGGAGACACTGTGTCATACGTGTATGTATATACTCTCACGTGTGCTCTACCTTTTTATTTCTCTCTCTCTCTTTCTGTCTCTCTGTCTCAGTCTCTGTATATCTCTCTCTCTCTTTCTGTCTCTCTCTGTCACAGTCTCTGTATATCTCTCTCTCTCTCTCTCTTTCTGTCTCTCTCTGTCTCAGTCTCTGTATATCTCTCTCTCTCTCTTTCTGTCTCTCTCTGTGTCTCTGTCTCTGTATCTCTCTCTGTCTATCTCAAAGCCCCTCACACAGACAGGCACTTTCCTTCTTTCTTTGTCTCACACAGACAGGCACACTCTTTCTCTCTGTGTCCTGAGCAGCCTTGTCCCTCACCTTAGGTTTCTTCCTCAGACAGATGCATATGGGTCAGAGTAACCTGGTCGGAAACACTGCTTTTCAGTGAGCATGTGGAATCTACTGCTCACAGCTGTGTGTTACTGTTTGACCAACACAAAAGACTCACAATATTGCATTTACATAGGGAATGCTGCAAAGCTGTGTTTACAGGAACCTTTTCTATCTGTATCAGCTAGTATTTACTCAGTTGTGTCTGTGATGTTGATAACTGAATATTGCTGTATGGTCAAGTTTTTAAATTTTGATTGCAAAGGCATAGGCTTACTTAGGGTTAGGGTTAGACATCTGGGGGTTCAGAAGTGAATTTTAACTGGTGTCAAGTTCATTCTGCTGATAACTTCAACGAATATGCATGCTCAAAACAGGGCTGATAATGAGCATGTCACCTGCACTTTGTAAACACTTGTGCAATTTAGAATCGCAACCAGATCAGACAACTTCCTCTCATCATGTCGATTCATTTTGCCAGTGTTTCTCTTCAAATCCTGAAGGAATCCCCTTATCCTTACATTTACATTTAGTCATTTAGCAGACGCTCTTATCCAGAGCGACTTACAGTAAGTACAGGGACATTCCCCCGAGGCAAGTTGGGTGAAGTGTCTTTCCCAAGGACACAACGTCATTTGGCACGGCCGGGAATCGAACTGGCAACCTTCAGATTACTAGCCCGATTCCCTAACTGCTCAGTCATATGACCCCCACCCTCACTTTTACCGGCCTTAATCTACTGACCATCTCTGTGGTCCAGCAGCAAATGTGTGTTTGTGGGTGGGTGCGTTCATGTGTGCTTGCTTGCTTGCTTCAGTGTGTGTAGGCTACCTGAAGTTTCTACTGGTTTGCGTGTGGGACCACGCATATGATGGAACACCTGTGTGCAGGGGTAAATTGAGCCCTTTTCCATCACAGCGCGAGGGCAGGATTTTATTACTGATTTGTGGTGTGTGGTGGGGCCCTCTTTGCCAGGCGTGTTTAGACATCTGCCTCACTGATTCCATCATCTGGCCCTTAGTACTGATGTCTCCTGACAGGCCAACTGATGGGAAGCCAGCTGTCAACCTGTCTGTGTGTTCCTACCGGTGTGTCTTTAGTGTGCATGCGTGTTTGTTTGTGTATCAAGTTCTCTCCTCTCTCTCTCTCTCTCTCTCTCTCTCTCTCTCTCTCTCTCTCTCTCTCTCTCTCTCTCTCTCTCTCTCTCTCTCTCTCTCTCTCTCTCTCTCTCTCTCTCTCTCTCTCTCTCTCTCTCTCTCTCTCTTTTTCTTTCTTTCTTATTCATTGGAGTGGTGTAGGCAAGTAGAGGACCCTACTGCTCTGGTCAGGAAGAGCAAACAACCTGTGGCTACAGAGCCTTTTTCACGGTAGAAGTGGCTGGAACCACAATCTGTCTCTCCAAGTTTAATCACTACAGCTGGCTGAGCTTGCCTCCAGTGTGCCAGTCAACACATGCGTGGTAGACTGCACCGCCTGCTCATAAGGTCTCAATGCACTGCAAGTATGCATAGAAAACGTCACTCAAAAAAAGATTGCTCCTTGTCTTTCTTTCTGTCCTTGCAGTCTGTCTCTCTTGTTCTTTCCTACTAGGGTCGCAATTTTTTTTAAATCACAAGACAGCTTCACCCCTTCAGCTGTGAGTGTATTCAATAAATCGGGTATATCATTCAGTCAACCACTTTGACCTAAGTCCATTTGGCCTCTTCTCCCCATCCTACACGTCTTCCATCCCCCCCACTCGCTCACCGGTCCACTCTGGCCTCAGGCCTTTCACCAAAGCTGGTTCAGAGAGCAAGAGCAGGCACTTCCTGTGCCTATTGAGTGATCAGGGTAGCTCTGACGCACCTCTCTCAGATGGCCGCTGTTTGATGTTCCACTCATGCATACGTGCTTCTGCCTGTGTTTAATCCACCCCACGTGGCTGATGAAAGGGACTCAACTGATAGTTCTCTCCACTTCTGTCTCCACCCACCTGCTTTTGCTGATCCTGCTTTGCAAGGAGGTACCGGGGAATAATTGAGTTATAAACCACCCCTCCCTTACTTTGTTTTCTATACTCTACTGTATGTCAAAGAGAGACTGAGAAATTTGGTGTGGTCGGGCTATTATGAAAGAACCCCTCTCTAGAAACTTGATTTGAAACAAGAGATGCTTTCTCAGCCACCAGAATAGGTTGGTGGTTTTCAGTCATCCAATATCACCTAGGGAGCCTATCACCTCAGCGTCTGATATGAGAGCAAACACATTGATTGGTCCATGCAATATCTTCCTTTTAAGGTCGAAACGGATTAAAGACGCAAGCGGCAGGTCTTGTGGGCTAGGTGTTGGTTCTAATTGTTGTATTTGCAATCCATTCATCTCTGAGAAGACAGCATTGACGGGCCAATTGTGTGCATGACAGACATCATGGTGGCTACATTACTGGCCTCTGCCATTTTGGTTTTCGAAATGCTTTTGACTGATGCAACAGACTGTCCTGCTCATTAGAGCGCAAACAACCTCACAAGAAGAAACGCCAATACGTTAAGGATGAACCAAATGACCTTTTAAGACTGGTCAGTTGAGGGTCTGCTGATCCAGGCTTACTTCTGGCCTGCTCTGTCAGTCTATTATCTCGGTTGGCTTTTTGCCTGTTTGCAATCCTGTTTCGTGATCTGCTTTTTATGAGTATCAGACGACTGGCAAGGCCTCTGTTTTTCTTCCATTGTCTAACTTTTATTCAATAAGATATATTATGTCATTGTAAACATATTTGTGGTTTATATTTCCTTGAATCTCCAATGTTGATATAACAAAGTAAGGCCATCAATTATTTTGCCCTATATCAGGCACAAAATTATTTTTTGGGGAGGTTTAATTATGTTTAAAAGGTAGTCCTTCTTAAAAAAAAAATCCTCTCAGGTCCATATAAGACACAGTGAGACTGTTAAACTTCACGCTCCAATCATCTCATAAGCTTAGCAAATGTTACCGAGTCAAGAAGTCAATTCACTCTTCAGAAGTTACCAGAAGCTGAGTGACAGTTGGCAGATCCAAGAGACTCAGACCAGCACTGCAGTGCTTGATTGACAAGCTATGCATCTGAGCATGAGTGATCAAACAGACAGAAATAAATACCATAGTGATAAGGAAAATTGTGTGCAGCTCTCCTAGTAGTAGGCATATTGCAGATATGAATGGACATTATTTGCGTCTTCTTCATGGTGTTTCTGTTCTCTGTTTTAGAAAGCTGAGCGGGCATGCAGACAATAAATGTTCAATTTCTTTGGGTATAAAGGACAATGAATGTGCTATAAAAAGACAACCGAGTGGACTGGGTGGGTGAAGAATCCAGTCATTGCTGTATATCCTAGTGCAAATTAGACAGGGGGACAAGAGCACCTTTTTTGTTTGCCTCTGTCTCCATAACAACTCCTTTGTCCCCTTTGCTTTTGAATATCAGCCTCCCATCATAAGCCAATGAGGGGATATGAAAATACAAATGGCTGTTGATGACAAATTTGAATTTCAGTGGTTTTGTGTGGTTTAGGTACAAACAGAAATAAAAGGCTTGATCAACAAAATTGGATTTTGAACAGATTTATAAACATTTAGTGAATTGTACCTACCAATTTATTTGTTAGGGGTTAGAGGTACTGAATTTTTCACACTTTGTGATGTGTGGGTTTTTCTATTTGCTGTAATTGTTTGTTCATATGAGTCGCTCAATGAATGTTGACGTTTGAGAAGAGGTGGAGATGGAGAAAATATTCATTAGAATGTTATTGAGTTAACACAAAAGGGAAAAGGGCAACCATAATATTGTTGGGAATTTGTGACACCTTTCACATTTCACCATGACAGTTATATTTGTTAACGTCTATGGTTTGCAATCCATGAAAAGTCGTCTGTCTCTAATCTGTATATAATCCATTCTGTTGCTAGCTAATATGATCTATCACAAACAAACCAACGGAACAAATCGAAGTTTAAACACTTTTACATGAAACTAAGGCCCTAAGGAGTTGTTTTTCAGTAAGTCAGTCGTAATGTTCATAAGAAATCTGATGTGCATCATAATAAGCATAGACCAATATTTGAAACAAAACTCATTTAAGTAGAAGAATAAAGACTTTTCTAACCTACCATACAACTTCTATAAACATCAATGTAGCATCGATAAGCAAATTCACACATTTGATCTTCAGACGGTTCAGTGATAGATTTACATCTGTATCTACAGGGAAACTTGGTGAAAAGCTTGATTTTAAATCTTTTCAAATGGAGTATCCAGCATGCAAGTTCGGATTTGTCTTTATTCTATTTTAGGCACATTTGGCTGATGTCATGGATATTATTTTAGATCTGAGACAGGGAGGTACAAATTAAGCACAACTAGCTTTAGTTTTGTAGCGAAACCTAAAGCTATGATTATATTTGGCAAAACTATGTTAAAAGTTTCATTGGCTTTTCACTTTTGAAACTTTGTAAGAATGTTTTCCTATTGTATTCATTTACCCCACTATGTCTGTGCCATGCTAGTGATAATTCAGTACCTCCGTTTAGATGGAAATTAAGAGTGAGAAAGGGATACATACATGCTGACTCCTTATGTTTGACATTAGACGGACATTTTGCTTCTTTAAATATGCAATTATTATCTCATACCTTCATATTGTGATTTAAAAAATCTTGTATCAAATTGCTAAAGCCAGAAAAATGTTAATCTCTGAAATCAATTGACAGGGAATTTAACAATTGGCCAGGCCAGGGTCAAAACGTTGATTCATACAACATTCACTATGACTTGTGATGTTCACAGCATTTATTTTAGTGGCGCTAATCAACCTGAGCTGTGCCAATGCAAACCTCCTAGCCAGTGGCTATCCAAGCCCCCACCGACTGTGCCACTAATTGAACATGGCAGCGAATTGCTGTGTGCTTGCCTTGCAGGGACTTGTACCCTATAACCATACACAAATCGATCTGACATGTGGTATTAGATTAGATTACTGGGCAGCGCAGTGACAGGGAAAAGGATTTGCTCGCCTCGACCAGCATCCGGCAGACGCTGCACTGCTCACGTGCACCCCCTGGACCTACCCAAGTGGTTCACACTGCTCCACCATGCAGCAGCAGCAGGCTCCGCATCTTACAGGTCAACGCTCTTTAGTTAGCCATGCCACTGGAGCTATCCTGCTGAAGCAAGCGAGATTCGTACCACAAAATGCAGGCATGTCCTGGAACAGCTCTAGACAGGACTTGGGAACCTATGATGTATACTACAGGAAAAATGTCACACTTGATCAGTGTCTCACTCTGTTTTATGAAACAAACACTGTTAATATTTGATAAGTTGGTTAGTGTGTTGTGTGGGAATACCTCCATATTAAGTAATGCCTCAAATCATTGAAGTAAAAGTCTTAAATATTAACCTCTAACATTTACATCACATGCTGGCCACCAACTTAAGGATTCAGTATTTCACATGCTCTGAGAATTAAAGGAAAAACATGGCCAACTACCTTCTATCTCAAGAAGCAAAACGCAGTCTGCAGATCAACCATTATTTAGCAGTGATACCTGCTATTTTGTCATATTAACCTTTCATTTGCTTTCCATTGCAGTTTAAAAAGAGAGCCATTGCTGAAATAGAAGGCACATTGTGCTATTTACATCTGGGCAATTCCCTGTTGCTACGTTATTGTTTGTTTTCCTCCTCAGAGAAGGAACCAACGGCTGGCTGGTCCCTCAGTCAATGTTAACAAGGTTAGCCGGCCGCTTCAGCTAGGCAGGAGATAAAGCTCTCCCATAAAGGAATAGAACAATGTCATTTCAGGGGAAAAGCCACAAAACAGACCCTTTTAGCTTAAGAGTGAGAAAATATGAGTTGGATCTCACACTTGATATGTGTGTATGTCATGTTGTGTTTCAGGCATGATTATGAATGTATACATTTAAATTGCAATAGTCCACGATATAAAGATTGTATTTTAACATGTATAAACAGAAATATAGGTCATGCTTTACTTAAAGGTGATCTTTAGGCATTCAGAACCTTTTTATAAACAATACTGCACCTTTAAGCTCATCTTTATTCATGTATACGTCTTCCTTCATGACAATTCAATCAGCATGTTTTAAGGGGGAAAAGTCCAAGAAAAAAAAAAATGAATTCAATATGCTATTTTGATAAGATGCCTTTTGACCACATCAGTAGCAGTTTTTTAAACATTAGTGACTGTAATGACAGAGCCATGAAAGTAATGCATTGATGGAGATCTGTTGAGCCTTACTCTTTAATGAGCACCTGCTTTAGAGCTGTGGTCTTTGTAAATTCAATAGAGGGTTTCTATCTTGTCAGAGTCCCCCGTGTGTGTGCGTGTGTGTGTGTGTGCGTGTGTGTGTTGTGCACACAACACGTGGGAGTGATGAGGGCATGAGGGTTTCACCCACTATTTGCACTTCAGAAAATAAAAACTCCTGCTCTAGTATGCAAATCAGCCTGACAAATGGGAGGCTGAGGGGGTGGACATGGCTGTAAATCTCCAGGTGTATGCACATGGCAACTGTGTTTGTGCGTACACAATGGCTTCATTGAATGTCCCTCAACACCTACACACCAGTACATACAGGCGCACACCCCCACACACACGGACACGTTCAATAAGATACACATACTCATAACAACCAGCCTTGTGCGTCAACCCTTCATGTCACTTGACATGTTTGCTCAATCTTTTGGCATCTGCTGCACGGGTAATTTGTCTGTAACCGAGGTGGTCCTGTCTCACCGCCTGTCTTTACAATTGCAGAGCTCGATGTGATGTCTTTGTGCATTTCCTTCAAAGGCAAAGTTAGGTTAGCAGAGCATACAATTGTGTCTGTGGGGTGCTGTGTTTTTTTTGTTGTTGCGTCGATCAAAGAAAAAGTGTAAGGCAGATGATTCATGTTATCTGACCACCTTGATTTTTGCAATGCTAATGTGTGTGTGAACTGCAGGGTAGTATTAGAGTATGAGCTGCACAGCTCATTATGATAACCACAGCTTCTGACTCACCTCTCGTCTCTTGTTCTAAAAGTCCTTTAAAATTATTTTTTACAAAGGGTAGTTATGGCACTTCAACCTGATTGTTTGCAAGGAGACAAGTGTGCTGTATTTGTGGTATTGTATAATGAATGCTTCTTCACAATATATTGCAGTTCTGATAAAAAATGTATGACTGTGTAGCCACACAAATAACCAGTCTGTGTCAAGTCTATAAAAGCCAAACTTACAGTAGATATGCACATTCATTTCCTGTGTGACACATGCACCCAAGGTACACTGGCTTGGTGGCTACAGTAGCTCGCCAGCCATAATCTGTCCACCCTTGTCACGGTGTGTACAACAACTGTATCAGGGATGCAAGCTCTGAAGATATCACGTGTGTGAATACGTAAGTCTTCAATCAATGAAGGAAAGCTGGTAATATTTCAGGAATACAGCATTAAAGGACACAAGGTTTTTTTCTTCTTATTAATCTAAGGACAATGCTTTAAAGGGTAGCCTCTTAAACTTATCACTTGTATGGAGACAAGACGTTCTATGGAACGATCCTTTTTCGAAGTGTCTCAACACAACACACTGTATTCTCCAGGAAAGACTGCATCTGTTTACCTGCTGCCTTTTAATTATTGGCTTGTCTTGATCCTATGCAATTCCCTACTGCTCCCCCCATCTTTTCCATAATTGCCCTTTAGTTGGTGTTCATCCTTGCAAATCACGCTTCATTGCTGCTCAGTGATGTTTTTCAGTTTGTGTTTCAGTTTGTGTGTCAATCCCTGTGTTCTCTACAGAACACAGGGATGCAGCCACATGAGACTTCATCAGATGGACTGTAGCCTACGTCATTTTAGTTTTGGAAGCAGGTTTCCATGAGGAGAGGCCATCTGCTGATTTATGTCCTGTTTTCAAATTGTAACTTTGTTGATGTTTCAGTCCACTTATTGGACCATTTGATCATATTTTGAATTCCCTTTAGTCTCCGGCAGTGTTGTCTCTTGTTGTTGAAATCCATCCCTGAAATGTTGGCTTAGGGACAGGAGTGGGTCTCAGTACTTTCAAAGGCAGACATTTTCAGATGAAAGGCCTAGTTTTAGATCATACAACGCTTCCTCCTCCAGTACAAAGAGGAGGTTTGTCCTCAATAATAGCAATAGCCCCCCTTGATATTATTCCAGCTATCCCATGCCCAGCTACATATTGAGCCAGAAATAGCTTTTTATGTGTGAGTGGAAATGCTCTCTCTGATTCTGAATTTCTCTGTACTTGGAAAGAGCTTTTTTGCAAGGGTGGCGCAAAAACCAAATTAACAAAAATATTAATTATACATTGAATTATGGACTTTGAATTAGGGGCTTAGGTTGCTGCCCCCGCGACCCGACCCCCGGAAAAGCGGCAGATGATGGATGGATGGAATTAGGGACTATTATCTATGCTCTGAAGATCAAATATTTTGATAATACATTTTGTTATAAAGCTGTTTTGTGTGAGAACCTGTTCAATTAGTAGCCTAAAGCTTAACAATATTATTTATTGTCTTCAGCCTAAACATAATACAGTATACTAGATTTATTATATAGTACATAAAGTGACTTGCTTGCCTGTACTACCTGTGGCTGTTTAAGTGTAAAGAGCAGTTTGTTGACTTTGTACAGATGAGGACAATTGTTTAATGCTATACAGGTGAGTGTTTTATTTGCTTACTTTCCACCACACACACACCTGTTGTTGCCTTTTCAATTGTATTAGAGGATACTGGGAAGGGGTGCAAGAAGTCAAGATCAGGTTATGCCTTGAGGTGGAAACCAGTGTTAAATAGATGAGTAAAGTCTCAATGAAATAGCGGTTTATTGGTATACAGGATTTAGAAGGATTTTCTGTCAGTTGCTATACCGTGTCAGTGTGGCCTACAACAGTCTATTTTCATAGTTGAAAACACTAGAACAATGAAAACAAAGTAGAGCAATTTTATACTTCTTTAGCCTTGTGGAGTTTGTTCCCCAAAAAATACTTAAGGTTGGGTCTTGGTATCTTTCAGAAACATTCTTCAGTTTCAAGTGAATCAAGCCTCTCCTGTGCTTGCCAGCTTCTATAGATCATCTGCTTATTCATCCTCACCCATAACTCTATCAGCTCTTTCCAAGAGAAGGATAACAAATGACAGCTTGGAAATTACAGTCATTTGTCTCTGTCTTTCCAGCTTTTCAGACACTCTTTCTCTGAGACCAGGACTTTCATTGTTACCCTTTATCATCTCTCCTGTGGCCTTCTATTTTCCCACTCTCCACAGTAAACCTTCCATTCGAGATTAGACAGACTTCCTAAACTTCTTCAGCAATTTGGCTTTGATGTCTAGATTGTTTTGGGGATGGACATTGTTCATGCTCAACTTGATACTATCATCAAAGTACAGTCCTAAAACATGCCTGGATTATATACTGTATGTGTTGTCATAATATAGTCGGTTAGATATACCAAAGCAGGTCAACTTGACGTCACACCAGGTGTGTTGTGGGATACATGACTTGTCCAGTGCTGTGTGACAGTGATTGAAGCAGCTGGTAAACTCCAGGGGTGGAAAATTGGCTCTAATTGCAGGCCTCCTTTCTCCCTCAGAGTTGGCATGCATTGTTTTCCTGTCATCAAACCCACCAATGTGTGGAGGCAAAGCTCCTTGTCTTGAAACATTCAGCATCTCTCCTAAATGGAATAGCTGGTTGCCATATTTGTTCTATAGGCCCCACACTTTTCAAATGTCAGATTTATTCATGCATCCTTTTTGTTTTCATATGATCACATTTTGAACAGATTGTTGTGTGATTATTTATATCCTTTTGTTTTAGACTGAGGTGATCAAGGGGCCTTCTGGCAGTGTGGGGATGACCTTCAGACATGTCCCAGCCAGCGAAGGTGACGCGGTTCATGTGAGCATCGAGACCATTACCCCCAACTCCCCTGCCGCCCAGGCAGACTTGCAGAAAGGCGATCGCCTCATTGCCATCGGAGGTGAGACACAAAGACAGTTGCCAGTATATACATCTTTTGACGAAGGTGGTTTAACTGTTTATTCTTTTTATTTTTTTTCATTAATAAATTGTTTTACCAACAACAATAATGCAAAAATGTTATGTTAGACTCCTTGTTCATGCTTTACATAATAACACTTTCATTATACAGTATGTTGTTACATGTCTGTGGTTGGTCAGCACTTATTGATCATTTATTAATTCTTATTTTAACCTTGGCAGGTGTTAAAGTGACATCCTCTGTTCAAGTACCCAAATTGTTGAAACAGGCAGGGGACCGGGTACTAGTCCTGTATGAGAGGCCTGTGCGTCACCAGTCCTCTGCAGTGGGTGGCTTGGGCCCCCTCCAGGAGGGGCTGTCTCAGCTGGACGAGCCCAGTTTCATCCCTCCACCTGGAGGCTACGAAGAAGACCCGGCTCCCATCACAACCCTCTCTGACATATCTGACAGCAAAGACATGGACTCTGAATATGAGGACTTGAGTGTAGACCCCAGGCCTAGCCAGGTCAGTGGTGGGAGCACTGAAACCAAGGAAGACTTCTTACTGGCTGTGAACCAAAGCCCCAAAAGAACTGTGGCCAACCTGGCCTCTAAGCCTCTTGGCAGCATATCGCCCATTCTTAACCGCAGACTCAACCTGGCTGGCCTCCAGTCCCCACTTAAACCCCAACCCAAAGACTTACCAAAGCCTTCGCCGCACAAGAGCAGTGGAGAGCCTGGGGAGGGACTACAACGGCCCACTATTCCTCCCCCACCCCCGCCTTCTCGCCCTCCTGTGCCCCCAAGACCCCAAATCAAATTGACGTCAACCTCTTCTGAAACCCAAAGTCTATTTGAGGTAGGTGATGGTAGTACCACAACAGCCTCGACTTTGTCTGAGAAATCTCCAGAAAAGACTCCAGGGACAGGAAGCAATGATGACAAGGCCAGCGCTGAGAAGACACCTGTCAAACAGCCTGATTCAAAGCTTACAGTCAAGGTGCCTGAGCCTTGTGAAGAGCCGTCAGCTGTCCCTTTGGTACCCAGCAGCAGCAAGTTGGACTTGGCCAAAGACAAGATGTCAGAGAGCTCCTGTACTACACGGGACAGCATGGAGGACAACTCACTTTGGGAGTCTTCGGAAATCATGTTCCGTAACCAGACAGCCCGCTGGGCCAAAGCCGCTGTAGTGTTTGAGGTTGAAAGCAACCATAAGTACCTTAACGTGGCCCTGTGGTGCAAGGACCCTTTCAAGCTGGGCAGCCTGCTGTGTTTGGGCCATATCAGCCTAATGTTGGAGCACGTTGCTTTGGAGTGTCTGTCCACATCTTCCTCAGAATACCAGAGCACCTTCAGGCTGTGTGCTCCAGAACCCAGAGCAAGCGTCAGTCGCACGGCCCTGCGCAATCTCAGCACCCACAAGGGCTTCAATGAGAAGCTGTGCTATGGAGATGTCACTATCAACTTCTGCTATCTCGGTGAGGGTGAGACTGAGCTGCCTGTCCGGCTGTTGGAAGGGGAGAGGGAGGGCAGTTTCCTGGATGAGGAGCTAAGGGACAGGGACAGGGAGAGAGAGAGGGAACAGTTGTCCTCGACACCCCGAGATGATCTGGTCTATGGTTCCATGCAGCTGGTGGAGGTCCGCCACAATTTCCAGGACACTCAGTTCCAGAACCCCACCTGGTGTGAGTACTGCAAGAAGAAAGTCTGGACCAAGGCAGCCTCCCAGTGCATGATCTGTTCCTACGTCTGCCACAAAAAGTGCCAGGACAAGTGCCTCGCCGAGAACCCGTTGTGTGTAGCAGCCACCGATCGCCGTGGTGCTGACCCAGAGGCAAAGTCCACCATCAACCGCGCCACCACAGGCCTCACGCGCCACATAATCAACACCAGCTCTCGTCTGCTTAACCTCCGCCAGGTACCCAAGACGCGGTTGGCAGAACAGGCTGCCGATGTCATACCGGGTGTTGCAGAGCCTTCGCCCAAGCACACTCCGAACACTTCAGACAATGAGAGCAGCGACACTGAAAACTACTCTGGCGCTAGCCCCTCCAAGCTGCCAGCCAGTGGTGGAGGCAGTGGTGCCAGCACCAAACTAGTTCGAAGGGAAGGTGGACTGGACGACAGCGTGTTTATCGCCGTAAAGGAGATCGGACGGGACCTCTACCGGGGCCTGCCCACTGACGAACGTTCTCAGAAGCTGGAGTTGATGCTGGACAAGCTGCAGCAGGAGATCGACCAGGAGCTAGAGCACAACAACGCTCTTATGCTGGAGGAGAGGGAGGCAGAGGATGCCAGGCGGAAGGCCCTGATCACTGCCGCCCTGGCCAAGTCTGGTGAGAGACTCCAAGCCCTAACCCTGCTCATGATCCACTACCGGGCAGGCATTGAAGACCTTGAGTCTGTAGAGAGTACCTCACCCTCTGAGCAGCATGGCTTCAAGGCTAAAGGGGTTGCTCTAGAGGAGGCCCTGATGGAGGCTGAAGCCTATGACAGTGACACATGCAGTCCTGTAGAGGTACAGATGCTGGATGACATCACAGAGGAACAGATCTGTGTAGAGGCCCTTCATTAAAAATGGATAGGCTGATTTGGATAGGCTTTGGGCTTGGGACTCACAGCAAAACCTTTTAAAGATTTTTATGTTTGTCGTTGGGGTTTGGGGACAGATTTCTTTGGTTGGGCATGCGATATTACTCAAAATAAATGATGCTTAATTTAAGGCTTACTAACCCTCCATACAGTTTTCTCTATAGTTGGTTTAGCAAGACAATGTATGCTCCAGAAGACTGCAATTTAATGTACACAAGTCAGTTATTTTAAAGGGAAGATGCAAGGGTGTGTTACCTGTTTGAATCCACTTTGACTGTCTTCCAAAACATTCGTAAATGTGTAGATAAAATTGGCAAAGAAACAAATGTACTGACATTTCCTGATTTTTGGTTAATTTGTTTTATTTCAAAAGCACCTTTAAAACCAAAAATCTATTTTCTTACTGCTTGAAATGTGAACGTAATATGGTATTTAGTCTTAAAAAAAAATGTTACAGTATTTTTGTTCTTACCCCCCCTCTGTTACAGTAAAAGCCTGTGCTTTCCATTCTCTATTTTAGTCTACAGTATTTGTTTTATCGCTCCGTTTTGTATGCTGTGAATCACAAGCCCATGGGTATCTTTAGACACGGCAACATACCGTGACTCTACAGAGGGATTACAATGCAAAATGCAGAAAACAAGTCTACCATATAGATTTTTTTCCACGGATTGTGTACTTTTCATAAGACTTCATTACCTTCTATGATGTTTTTTCCCTGGATTTTGCAAACTACGTGACTTCAACCCTCTTCTTGGACCTTTTAGAATATCGATAAAGTGAAGGTAATAAATATGATGGATAAGAAATATTGTGGAATCAGATAAGTTAGTACCTCCATTCTTGGTTTAGGTTTTTTTTTTTTATGAGGCCAAACATGTATGATTGTCTGTGACCATTGTCTGTTTCCCCTTTCTTTAAAGTGTTTTTTCATAAACTGTTTTCTTTTTCTTTGGTTGGGGGGTGGGGAGTAGCCATGTAAAGTTATGTTCCAACAGAGAAATTATTTTATAACAAATTATTTGATAGTTTTTTTTTCATTCCTAATCCGCCTAACAAATCATGGTGATTGTGTGACTATGTTTTATAAACTCATGTGATGGAAGAGGATGGAGTCACTTATTCATACTTGAGTTCAAATGCTTGCTGTTTAAAAGGCATATTGACCAATGCAAATTGTGTATGTGTCTAAGGCAGAGGGATCATTTAAATGGTTAATTTTTGATGGTGGGATTGTGTTTTTGCATTTTTAAAGTTGTTCTATCACTTACGAATGAATGTAGGCCAATTGTATATAATGTTCTGCACAAAGCAAGCCCCCCAAACGCCCCCAGACCTAACCCCTGTATACTGGGTGTGGACCATTACAGTGATGTTGTCATTCACAGCCAAATTGTACATTAATATTACAACTGCAGTTAGCCACCAGGGGAAAATACTTGTTAAGAAATGAATGCAAATGCAAACCCTCTGGCTATACAACAACCATGCCTGCTAAGTCTATACACATGAAACAAGTTAAGGCCCGTTGATATCACAGTGCTTTTTAATGTCTGTGCTGCTACTGCTTTAACTGACCAATTAGGTTCAGTCAGACAGGACACAAGATAAAAGAATAGAGACTGGGGGGATAGACAGCAACGCCACATTTCTTTTCTGTGCAATAGACGTAATGCTCTTGTGGATACTGGCTAGACTACTATACTTGTCACTCTCTTCAATCGTTTGTATATTCAGATTTTTTTTGTGCAATATTTTTGTAGGAAAAACTGATAATCAGGAAGGGATTATTTTTTTGGTGATTTTTCTTTTTCTTTCGGTTTCTCTCCCATGCGTACTGTCTTTCCCATGTCACAGTTAGTCTGGTATCTTGAATTTCCTGGTCTGGTATTAAGGGTATAAGAGTACTTCAGTAAAGACAAAACAATTTATCTTATCCTATGCTACTATTGCTGCTGCTGCCGTTGTACAATGTGTTCTTCAAACCCAGTTATCACATGCTTCTGATCCTTCTCCTACCCATGTTTTAGTGTGTTAAGAGTGTCTGCCATGGCCTTCTGCCATTGAGGTGTTCTTGTTTTGTAAGAGGAATGTTGTACACAGTTCTGATGGCTTGTGTGATGAAGCGCTATTGTACATAGCCTAAATAAACATGCTCACCTGGGAATAATGTAAATGAGCTGTCTTCACTATTCTAATATTGACCATCTATTATAGTAACTGTTCTGAAACTGTCTGTAGTTAGCTACAGCTAATTTATTCTAAATGAGATACAGAGATAGTTGAAAAAGATTCGCCTATAGGTTGAAATGCACAACAAATAATTAATTGTAGACATGCATCACACAACTATGGAAAAAATATGCAAGAAATAAGCTTGAACAATAGCGAACTAATAATGATTTGAACCATAGTTATATAGTAATACATAGTTATACTGTATCAAATGTTTGACGAAAGTGGTGTTTGTGAGTGTGGGGGCAGTGTGTCAAGTGCAAAAATGCTGTTTGTCAATCTGGATGTCTAGATTGTCTAGGCCCTAGAACCAAAAGGAGAAACTGTGTGTGTGTGTGGGTGGGGGGGGGATACTTGTCCTGGTTGGCTGAGATTATATACCCATGAAGACCCTTAAATCCTGCAGGTCAGTGTTTAATTTGAAAATGAATCTCGTGGTTGTACCCTACATTGGGAAATATGTTCTACAACCAACTGTTCTATTTTTTCTTTAATCTACAAGTGAGGGTGAGATTGAGGCACTGTGTCCTCGTGCTATGGTTCCTTGGTGGGGAGGGACATCATTGTGCAAGCATCTGGTAAGTAATTGGAGCCCAGCGGAGAGATGGATGGAATGATTACAGTGTGTCTCTTCCTACATGGGGTGACTAAGTGACACATTTCCCCATCATAGCCTGCTCTTGTGTTTTCTTTTTCAAGTGCTCAAAATGGACATCCAGAAAAGTAGCATTACCCCCTTATACATGTTATACATGTGGAATGGAAATCATTGATGATCATTCTTATCCGTTAAAAGCAGAAGAATGATTAAATGATGGATCATAGAACATGACATAGGACCGGCAGACACGTCTTGAACGTGTATTATGTTGTATGCATTTTATATCCTTTACATATGGAAATGGTGGACTTTAAGAAGCTGAGCTATACAATTTATTATTATAAATCTCTGACCATTCCATTGTGTTTAGTAAGTGGTTTACCTTCAGTATTAGATAAGGCCTAAAATCAGAGCATAGATCAAAGATAAAATACAGCACTGACTTGTCCATACAGATGTTTTTTCAGAGTATACAACATTTAATTTAGGATTTCCCTTCTCCAATGAATGTCAACATATATTACACAATCAGCACACCTCACATGTACACAACCAGGCAACCATCAGTCCAGAATATAAAATGGCAACATTATTTGTACCATTTAGTACTTGAGACACATAAACCAATGACATACATGTCAGAAGGCACACACACTGACAATAACACACGCACAAACACGTACTGTACATGTTTGTGCGCATGTGCCTTAGTTTTCTGGTATACAAAAAGACAAAAAATATATTTAATCTCATGTGTTACCACCATGATTTAACAAATTATTGTAAATAGTAAAAACCGAAAAAGAATCTCTATTGTAATCTTGTTAAAATAATTTTCTTATAAAACAAAATAAAATATCAGCAAATAGTGAAGAGTGGGGTCATTTCATAATATTTAAATATCAAAATTATCTAAATACATAAAACAAATGTGTACCATAAACAAAACATACAATATAATAGTATAAAGTGTCAAAACAAGGAAATTTGGAAAAACCAAACTTTTGTATCTGAACCTTATAATTGTCAGTGTCAATACATGACAATTATTGTGCTATGCTGTATGCCTTGTCGTTTTTGTTAGGTCAAAGAGAGACAGTCAATATTTTCGTATTTTGTTCTGTGTTAAACAGAGGAGGGGATCCTTGTGAAGATTACTAGGGACGTGCAAGAGCTAGCTAGCCAATTCCATAATCTGTGTGAAGTGTGTATGTGGACACGCATACAAATCCTGTAAAGTGGAATTCTCAACATTTATTTCATGGTAGCAGTCAATCGAGAAACGATGACGTAAAAACCTTCAGGACTGAATGCTGCTGACTATACAGTGGCACAATCATTATTAGTTACTAATAAATGACTCAGTCACTGGGGAGCTCAGTGACTATGTCTGTGTGATAAAGTGCTTGGGTCATCCCACTCCTAAGGTGCCATGTACTGGAACTAAATAGGAATGAATTTAACTACTTGTGAAAAATGATTTACTTACAGCTAATCAATGTATGGCTTATAATGTCAACAGTGTCAATATGTATCTTGATCAACATCCTGCAGATCATCATGTTGTCAAAAAGAAAATTCAACCAAATGTATCTACATTTCCATTGTCTAACACATGTCCACCAGAGCATAATGTCACAAATTGTGTTAAAAACAGAACAGGCAAATACAAATAAATGTATGACAGAAAGTCATCCCTGAAGTGGGTGTTCCTTTTCACACATTCAAAAGGCCTACCAAAAACGTTCAACAATTTGCCACATCTAAATCGACAATTCTGTCGTTATCCAATGTGCTCATGATGACAACTCCAGAGGGGGACAATTAACCCAGAACTGCTTTTGAAAGTACATCATTTAACTTAGCTGTGTTAAAACAAGTTAATTTCCAGGCAAACACTGAATAAATTACCCCTGACTCAAGAATAAAAGGATAAAATACAATTTCACAGACTTTTTAATGTCTAAAATGAGTGGACCAATAAAATAATACCCACATAATTTCCTCACAGTGCTTTGAGTTGCTGAATCTAATCCAAAGTCTGTTTCTAAAGAACATTTTGTCTTCCATCAGAATCGTATTATGTCCTGTATTCAAAGAATCGCAGCACTGTCAGGTGTGTAAAACTATTAATGGCGAAAAGGTGAATTAAGACAGATGTATAATCCTAACAAACAACTCTACAGAAACAGGTGATTACTCACCCTCAGATGAAGGGACCGACTCCCTCTGATGGCACATACAGTTAGGTCCATAAATATTTGGACATTGACACAATTTTCATCATTTTGGCTCTGTATACCACCACAATGGATTTGAAATGAAACAATCAAGATGTGCTTTAAGTGCAGACTTTCAGCTTTAATTTCAGGGTATTTACATCCAAATCAGGTGAACGGTGTAGGAATTACAATACATTTTATATGTGGCCCCCCCCCTTTTAAGGGACCAAAAGTAATTGGACAATTGGCTGCTCAGCTGTTCCATGGCCAGGTGTATGTTATTCCCTCATGGGAGTTCGTTATTTCATTGACAAGGAGCAGATAAAAGGTCTAGAGTTCATTTCAAGTATGGTATTTGTGTTTGGAATCTGTTGCTGTCAACTCTCAATATGAAGTCCAAAGAGCTGTCACCATCAGTGAAGCAAGCCATCGTTAGGCTGAAAAATCAAAACAAACCTATCAGAGAGATAGCAAAAACATTAGGTGTGGCTCAATCAACTGTTTGGTACATTCTTAAAAAGAAAGAACGCACTGGTGAGCTCAGCAACACCAAAAGACCCGGAAGACCACGGAAAACAACTGTGGTGGATGACAGAAGAATTCTTTCCCTGGTGAAGAAAAACCCCTTCACAACAGTTGGCCAGATCAAGAACACTCTCCAGGAGGTAGGCGTATCTGTGTCAAAGTCAAAAATTAACCCTTGTGCTGCCTTCGGGTCACATGACCCAAAGGTTCATAACGAACTATCGTTGTGTTTACCCAGTTTTACCCAATACAAAAACAAATAAAAATAATTTTCTTTTAACCTTTGCAATGTGGGGGGTCTGCGACAGCCCAACGGTTAAAAGAAAATGCTTCACTTTGTTTTTGTATGGGGTAAATTTGTCGCAATGCGACGGTGGGTCACACGGCTGATGGGTCAGAATGACCCGAAGATAACACAAGGGTTAAGAGAAGACTTCACCAGAGTAAATACAGAGGGTTCACCACAAGATGTAAACCATTGGTGAGTCTCAAAAACAGGAAGACCAGATTAGAGTTTGCCAAAAAACATCTAAAAGACCCTGTACAGTTCTGGAACAACATCCTATGGACAGATGAGACCAAGATCAACTTGTACCAGAATGATGGGAAGAGAAGAGTATGGAGAAGGGAAGGAACTGCTCATAATCCAAAGCATACCACCTCATCAGTGAAGCATGGTGGAGGTAGTGTTATGGCGTGGGCATGTATGGCTGCCAATGGAACTGGTTCCCTTGTATTTATCGATGATGTGACTGCTGACAAAAGCAGTAGGATGAATTCTGAAGTGTTTCTGGCAAAATTATCTGCTCAGATTCAGCCAAATGCTTCAGAACTCATAGGACGGCGCTTCACAGTGCAGATGGACAATGACCCGAAGCATACTGCGAAAGCAACCAAAGAGTTTTTTTAAGGCAAAGAAGTGGAATGTTCTGCAATGGCCAAGTCAATCACCTGACCTAAATCCAATTGAGCATGCATTTCACTTGCTAAAGACAAAACTGAAGGGAAAATGCCCCAAGAACAAGCAGGAACTGAAGACAGTTGCAGTAGAGGCCTGGCAGAGCATCACCAGGGACGAAACCCAGCGTCTGGTGATGTCTATGGGTTCCAGACTTCAGGCTGTCATTGACTGCAAAGGATTTGCAACCAAGTATTAAAAGTGACAATTAGATTTATGATTATGTTAGTTTGTCCAATTATTTTTGGTCCCTTAAAAAGGGGGGGGCCACATATAAAATGTGTTGTAATTCCTACACCGTTCACCTGATTTTGATGTAAATACCCTGAAATTAAAGCTGAAAGTCTGCACTTAAAGCACATCTTGATTGTTTCATTTCAAATCCATTGTGGTGGTATACAGAGCCAAAATGATGAAAATTGTGTCAATGTCCAAATATTTATGGACCTAACTGTACAACCCTGTTTTTACATGTGTGTTCCTCCTCACTATGATAAGGCTGTTATCTAAAAATGACCCTCATCAAGCATTAGCATTTGACCACAGGGCACAGAAAACAACTTTGGTTTGCTCCAGTCATACAAACGCTAACAATGACACATAACAGTGAAGACCAAACGCAAGACATTCACACGGAAACAGCTTGGCTGTTTTGCTTCGTTGTTACTATTTTATCTTTTCTCTGTTTTTTTTTCCGTACAACAAAATAGATCCTCTGGAGGGTTAACATACATGGTTGGGGACTGTTATTCGTCATCATATTCTGGTTCCAT